>NC_057803.1:478771768-479060668 GCF_018294505.1 Triticum aestivum
TTTTTTTTCAAAACTACTAATGGCGCACGGTGGGTGTGGTGCGCCATTACTATGTCAAGTTAGTAATGGCGCACCACTCTCACGGTGCGCCATTAGTAGTTTTGAAAAAATTATTTTTTTACTAATGGCGCACCGTGGGATGTGGTGCGCCATTAGTATTTGCACACTAATGGCGCACCAACACATGGTGCGCCATTAGTATTCACTAATGGCGCACCACATGTACAGTGCGCCATTAGTGTCCATCCTATCTATAGCCCTTTTCCTAGTAGTGGGGGCACCGCACACGGCTAAGGGAATAACTGTTGTACTATGGGTGCCCCCGCTATATAAAGGAGGAGGGGAGGAGGCCGGCCACAAGGGGCGCGCCATAGGGGGGGAAACCGACTAGGACTCCCAATCCTAGTCGGCCCCCCTTTACTTTCTATCGGAGGGGAAAAGGGAAGGAGAGGGAGAGGGAGGGGGAAAGAGGAAAGGGGGCCGCGCCCCCTCCCCCTTGTCCAATTCAGACTCCCTTGGGGGGGTGAGGGAGTCCTGGATTAGGGGTCCTCGGACAGCTGGACTATATGCCTTGGCCGGACTGTTGGACTATGAAAATACAAGATTGAAGACTTCGTCCCGTGTCCGGGTGGGACTCTCCTTTGCGTGGAAGGCAAGCTTGGCGATGCGGATATGTAGATCTCCTCCCTTGTAACCAACTCTGTGTAACCCTAGCTCCTTCCGGTGTCTATATAAACCGGAGGGTTTAGTCCGTAGGACAATAACAATCATACCATAGGCTAGCTTCTAGGGTTTATCCTCTCCGATCTCGTGGTAGATCAACTCTTGTAATACTCATATCATCAAGATCAATCAAGTAGGAAGTAGGGTATTACCTCCATCGAGAGGGCCCGAACCTGGGTAAACATTGTGTCCCCCGCCTCCTATTACCATCCGCCTTAGACGCATAGTTCGGGACCCCCTACCCGAGATCCGCCGGTTTTGACACCGACATTGGTGCTTTCATTGAGAGTTCCACTGTGTCGTCATCATAAGGCTTGATGGATCCTTCGATCATTGGCAACGATGCGATCCAGGGTGAGGTTTTCCTCCCCGGACAGATCTTCGTATTCGGCAGCTTCGTACCGCGGGCCAACTCGCTCGGCCATCTGGAGCAGATCGAGAGCTACTCCCTGGCCATCAGGTCAGGTTTGGAAGCTTGAACTATACCGCCGACATCCATGGAGACTTGATCTTCGACGAATTCGAACCCATGTCAGGTACGCCGCACAGTCACGGTGAGCATGATTTAGCTCTGCCATCGGACAGTGTTTGGGAGATCACACCTGTAACTACTCCGGCCCTCAATCCGGAACAGATCGCGCCATCTGAGGACGGGTGGATGGACCCCGCCACGGAGGCCGCACACTCAACGGCGATAGAGCCGAATACTAACTTCACCTCCTACGAGACCTATGTTAACGGACCTTTGGATTCGTCCCCGGCCATGGTCTTTGAACCGCCTACATCCGTACCTATCAAATCTGATTGGGCGCCGATCATGGAGTTTTTCTCCGCGGATATCTTTCAGCACTCACCCTTGGGCGATGTGCTAAATTCATTAAGGTCTCTCTCCTTGTCAGGAGGCCCTTGGCCGAATTGTGTTCGGCTCGAGTGGGAAGCGGACGACGAAGAAATTCGTTCCCCACCCACCACCCACTTAATAGCCATTGTCAACGACTTAATCGACATGCTTGATTTCGGCTCCGAAGACATCGACGGTATGGACGACGATGCGGACAGGAACCACCGCCCGCAGGGTGCTGGACTACCACTTCGTCACATGATATACACATGGTGGATACACCCAAATAAAATGATGACGAGGAACGGGAGGAAGCAGCAAAGGACAATTCCCTTGAGAAGCAACCAAAGCGACGGCGTAAGCGTCGCTCCAAATCCCACCCCGGCAAAAACAGCGATAACGGTGCAAGAAAGAGTAACACCCCGGTCGACCCCAACGGAGACAACGACCACATGAACCCAGCGGTGGAGCAGGGTGAACCAGCGGACGGCGAACATAGTACGGAGCCGCTGTCCGGTCACGACGACCCCGAGGGTAAAACTCATCAACCTGTCTCCGGAGACATGAATAGTCCGGACGATGATGCACACATCATCCCTGAAAGACACTTGGAACAAGAGAACCTTCATAAAAGGCTCATTGAAACCGCACTGAGCCTGAAGAAGCAGAAGCAAAGGCTTAAGACCGCAGAGAATACGCTCAACAGCAGATGGAATAAAGTGCTTGACAATGAAGAAAAGTACGGCGGTAATCGCCACACAAAAAGCTATCCAAAGCGCAAGTTGTTGCCTGAATTCGACGATGAGGCCTTAGAGCCCACTCAGCCAGAAAATAAAACGTCCGATCAACCGGACCGGCCACCCCATGGTCGCGACAGGGCGGCTAACGATGACGTACTCAAGTCAGCACAAGACCTACGTGAGGACCTACACAAAAAATCCGGTTTGACCAGGTCCATTTATGGACCTAGGAAGCGCGTTCCTGCACAGAATCATCGCCGCCCAAATGACTATACTGACAGAATAATAGTTCGGAATCAAAACCGAACAATACAACTGTCAGACATACCCAAATACAGGGGTGCCGTGCACCCCCTATGCTTCATCGACGAGGTACTAGACCATGAATTCCCAGAAGGATTCAAACCCGTGAACATAGAGTCATACGACGGAACAACAGACCCTAGGGTCTGGATTGAGGACTTCATCCTTCACATCCACAAGGCTCATGGAGATGATCTCCATGCCATGAAATACTTGCCCTTAATGTTGAAAGGACCAGCTAGGCACTGGTTGAAAAGCCTCCCCGAAAACTCAATTGGAAGTTGGGAAGAGCTCGAGGACGCTTTCAGGGCTAATTTTCAAGGGACCTATGTTCGACCTCCAGATGCAGACGATTTAAGTCACATAATTCAGCAACCCGGAGAGTCATCCCGAAAGCTTTGGAACAAATTCCTCACTAAGAAGAATCAAATTGTCGATTGCCCGGACGCAGAAGCCTTAGCGGCTTTCAAACATAGTGTCCGGGACGAATGGCTTGCTAGACACCTCGGCTAGGAAAAACCAAGGACAATGGCAGCCCTAACAAGCCTTATGACCCGCTTTTGCGCGGGAGAGGATAGTTGGCTGGCCCGCAGCGGCACCAGCGACCCAAGCACATCCGAATCAGGGATGGCAATGGAAAACCACGACGCAGTAAAAGCAAGCGTCGAAGCAACGAAGACAGCCAGACAACACGGCGGTAGACGTCGGATTTAGGGGCTCTCGACCCAGTCAATGGAAAAAGCCATTCAAAGGCAGCAGAGATGGACCGTCCAGCCTAAACAAGATTCTGGACAAATTATGTCAGATTCACGGCACCTTCGATAAACCTGCAAATCACACCAACAGAGAATCCTGGGTCTTTAAGCAGGCCGACAAGCTAAACACCGAACACAAGGGGAGGGAGACACCAAGTGAAGACGAGGATGAGCCTCACCAACAAAACACTGGGGGACAGAAAAAATTCCCACCAGAAGTCGAAACAGTGAACATGATTCACGTAACGAAGAGGAGGAGCACACGCGCACTCCGAGACGTATACACTGTAGAGCCCGTTACCCCCAAGTTCAACCCTTGGTCGGCCTGCCCAATCACTTTTGATCGCAGGGACCACCCGACTAGTATCCGACACGGAAGATCGGCTGCCTTGGTACTAGACCCAATAATTGACGGATACCATCTCACCCGAGTCCTTATGGACGGCGGCAGTAGTCTTAATCTGATATATCAAGACACAGTCCGCAAAATGGGGATAGACCCAACAAGAATCAGCCAAATCAATACTACCTTCAAAGGAGTAGTACCAGGCCCAGAGGCCCGCTGCACGGGCTCTATAGTACTAGAGGTTGTATTCGGTTCTCCCGACAACTTCTGAAGTGAAGAATTAACCTTCGACATTGCTCCATTCCGAAGCGGCTATCAAGCACTACTCGGAAGAACAACCTTCACTCGTTTTAATGCAATACCGCATTACGCTTATCTTAAGCTCAAGATGCCCGGTCTACGTGGCATCATCATAGTTAGCGGAAACTCAGAGCATTCCTTACATGCGGAGGAATGTACAGCGGCTTTCGCAGTCGAACACTGAACGACCCCTCCAACCAGAATAAATGATCGGTCGTCAAGACCGCGGACACGGCTAGACGAGTCCGGCGCACCCCTCGCTGTAACAGTTCAGATAAACCCGAGATTGGGTCGATGGATATACCCCCATAGGTGGCGCTAGGGGCTTCCCGCATGTAAAAAGGACTATAGTTCGGTTTGACCTTACTTAGACTGAATTTCAATGGTCTATTAAAAATAACCAATTTTCCGCACGTAGACTTTCACCTGGGTTTTTTCTCTCTTGCAGATGACAATCGTGCTATACCCTTCCAGGACACGGCACAACGGAGACACATTCGCAGACGTGCAGCAGGGCCCCACTCAAAGGTTTCTTTTTAGATTAAGACCCTGTGTAAACCTTTCTCACTGTCTCTTGTTGCTTCATGCCCTCCGGATACTTAGCATAACCGAGAGGGATGCTGACGTTATTGGCATTTTCACCACATCATATTAATGCATGTACCTAGAAATTCAGGGTTCATATCAAGGGCTTTGCTCAGCCCGGTATATGTTGTAAAGTCCGAATACCTTATGGACTGTTCGGCGTTGCGAGTTTGACCTTATATGCATCAGCTCCGAATCATGTCTTTGGTCAAATGTTGGGTTTTCCTGGCTCCCCTGTTTTGCTACCTTACGTTTTGCTCTATCGGCTATGGTGGCACCAGGAGAACTACTGCGATTGTGCCCTGGTTCATCTGGATGAGCACCTTAGTAGAGAAAGCTGAAAACTGACTATCATGATAAAGCGCGAGACTGGTCAACCACTCAAGGACTCAGCGGAAACTTTGCGATTCCTCCGCATTAACGAAGGATCAGTTGCCCGGTCATGTATGTACGCGCACCGTATTCGGATAAGCGCGGAAGTACCTGGGGCTATATAGTAGCCCCACTGTCAAACTCCTATGGCTAAGTGAAAGTGTTAAAGCAATATAGTCTGATTGCCTTGTTCGCCGCGCTATCACCTCCTTCATGGACCAAGACGTTGGATCAAGTGTGAATACGTGCTTTTTCGAACACCCTCGCATTATGTGCATGGGGGCTGAAGCCAACGACTGCAAACTTTCAGGTTATATACTTACATAAACGGCCGCACAGGAGGCATCATAATACCTTTAGGCAATAAAAACAGCCTGTATAATTCAAATAATACTATTTTTACAACGGGGATACATGTCACTCGAACATGATACTCTTCGAGCACTGAGCCTCTATTAAATGAGCGCCTTCTAGGACTTCTTCTAAATAATGCTCGACCGAGACCTGGCCTACGGCCGGACCCTGGGTTGCAATAGCGATGGCATCCATCTCTGCCCAGTATGTCTTAACACGAGCAAGAGCCATCCGCGCACCCTCTATGCACGCCGACCTCTTTACGGCATCGATATGCTGCACAGCACCAAGGAATCGTTGCACTAAACCAAAATAACTATTCGGCTTTGGTCCTTCCGGCCAAAGATGATCCACGAAAGACCTCATGGTAAGCCTGGACAACCTATGGAGCTCAGCCCACTCGGCCATTTGCTCATTTAACAGTAGCGGACGCGTCGGAGCACTGAACTGTGACCACAACAACTTCTCTACTTCATGATCTTCTTGATCTTTGAAAAACGCAGTCGCATCAGCAGCACTCATTGCCAAGTCTGCATACGCGTCTGCAGCGCTCCATAATTGATCCAGAGGGGCATACTTCGGATCTCCGAACTTCGTCCGCAACAAAAAGGGCTTCCCAGCCATGATATCTCCGGCTTGACGGAGCTCCTCCTCTACCGCTCTGATTTTAGAACGGGTTTCCTTGGCTGCCTCCACGGCTCTCTTCAGGTCAGCCGCTCTCACTTGGCTTTCCTTTTCAAGAAGCTCATATCGGCTGGCGGCATGTTTCAGCTCAACGACCATCTTGGCTATTTCATCTTTGCTCTTGCGATGAGCAGCCTGTTCGGCTCTTAAGTCTTCGGCCGCCTTTAGGGCGGCCGCATCACTTCTCCTGGCTTGTTCCTTGGCTCGGGCAAGTTCTGCCCAAAGGGTCTCCACGGTGGCAGCTCCATCTGCAGTCAAAATGTATTATAGATACTAGCATCATGCTCCTCTTAATACTTGCTGACCACCCGAAAATACATACCCTGTGCCTCGTCAAGCCGCTTGTTCACAAGCGCAATGTTGGCATCTGCCGCGTCTAGTTGCCGGCTTAGTCCGGCAGACTCAGCAGTCCGGCCAGCCACCGGGCCGTCCGCTGCCTGCACATGAAAGCAGCACGATCATTACCTGGGACTATGATCCTCTATTTGCCGCCTCGGGACAACAACCAGAGTCTTAGCGGCTACTATCTGTACAGAGCACACCTAGCGTGTGCGGTACCATCAATTTTTTTTGCGTACCTCAAAGCCTTTTAGCAGGCTCGTAAAAGCTTCATGCAACCCACTTTTGGCAGATGAGATCCTCTCAACCACCGTACCCATTAAAGTACAATGCTCCTCCGAGATAGCCGCTTGCTCCAAAAGACCCATCAGTATGTCCGGTTGCGCACCGGACAACCCCGGACTCTTTCTGTTACTCCTCTTAGGAGTCGAATACTCCGGACTTCGGGTGGCCGAAGGGTTACCTTCTGGCCTTGGTGGATCAGGAGAAATCCTCCGTGATGACACCTCAGGGTCATCCGCCCAAGGAGGCGGGGAGACAAGGGGAGGCGTTTCGCTCTCCATCATCTCCAGAAGAAGATCCCCCGAAGAGGAATCTGTCGGGAAGAGCTACGATCCGAACTGCAAGACATACGTCTCGGTTATTATCCATGGAGATAAAGCAAAATATATTTACCAAAAGTACTTTTTTCACTTACAGCTCGGTGGAGGGCTGATCCCCTTGCGGGCACTGTGCGGAAGGAATGCCCTCCGGGTCAGGACCCCCTGGCGAGGGTTTCTTCTCTTGTTTGGAAACCCTTGTTTCCATGTCTTCAGGAGCGGTCCTTTTCCTTCCTTGGGGAGAGGGAATTTTGGATTCTTCTCCCCGATTATCCTCCTTCGTGGAGGTACTAATTCCCCCGGTTTGGATGAGTAATACGTGAGGCTCACTTTCGGCTTCTTCGTCTCTCCTTTTATCTTCCCCCGAGGGAACTTGATAAGGTGCATACTCCAGCATCCTGGCTAATACAGGATCCGGCGAGCCCTCGGGAAGGGGGGCCGAACACCTGATCATCTTTGCCTTTCTTACCCAGTCCTGGCCAAGAGCAATTCTTTCAGAATTATGTTATGGCAAATGAAAAGTCAGTGTGTTCGGTCGTGGAAATACTTACCTGGGTATCTGGACGATTACAGCTGAGACCCGCATCCTCGATGGTGTTCGGACACTTTATTCATGATCCGAAGAACAATCCATACATCTCTTCAAGCGTCCCACCGAAGAACTGCTGAATAGTTCGCGGTCGTTCCGAGTTGAACTCCTACATACGGAGTAATCGATGTTGGCATGGCAGGACCCGACGAACTAGCATAACTTGCATTACTTTGACGAGACTGACGTCCCTCTTGAGGAGATCTCGGATGCGACTTTGCAATGTCAGCACGTCATTAACCGGCCCCAAGTCTAGCCCCTTGTTTACCCATGATGCCAGTTGTGGTGGGGGACCTGAACGGAAGGCGGGGGCAGCCACCCAGTTAGTACTTCGGGGAGCTGTGATGTAAAACCACTCCCGCTGCCATAAGTTGCATATCTCTAGGAAGGAACCCTTTGGCCATGAGGCATCGACGCCCTTGCTTATTGTGGCACCTCCGCATTCTGCGTGTCGCCCATCGATCATCTTCGGCTTCACATTGAAGGTGTGGAGCCATAAGCCGAAGTGTGGGGTGATGTGGAGGAAGGCCTCACATACAACGATAAATGACGAGATGTGAAGAATGGAATCTGGATCTAGATCATCGAAGTCGAGCCCATAATAGAACATGAGCCCTCTGACGAAGGGATCGAGACTAAAGCCTAGCCCTCGGAGGAAGTGGGAAACAAATACGACAATCTCGTTGGGTTCGGGAGTGGGGATGACCTGCCCTCGGGCAGGCAGCCTGTGCGAGATTTCGGCGGTCAGATACTTGGCCTCCCTTAGCTTCTTGATGTCCACCTCTGTGACATAGGAGGCCATCCACCGGCCCTGAAGGTTGGATCCAGACATGATTGAAGGTCCGAAGCGCTTCGCCTGAGCCTTGGGTGTTGGAACTCGGGGTGGGGGAAGGGAGGGATTGAGCGCGATAAGAAAAGGACATGCTTTGGCCCCTTTATAAAGAGGGCGAATATCAAGCGTCCTCCACGTGGCCGTTTGGAACTTGCCTAAAATCCAGGAGTCATGCTAACGAGCATGATTGGGTTACCCACACCCGTATTGATGAGAATCCCGTGATAAGGGGACACGATCTCTTCTTTGACAAGGTGTGCCAATAAAACCGCCTCGCAACACGTGCATTGGCTGGTTGAGAAAAACGGTTCGAATAATGACCGGGGCCAGGGTGTGATGTCACATTATGAAAGGTTGTCAGCAGATTAGATTTGTGGAAATATTATACTCTCTACAGTGGTATGTGGAATTTGTTTTGCAGAGTTGGACACTATCCTTGTGTTCAAAATCTTCTATGGAGTATTCGGAGGAGGAACCCGCCTTGCAATGCCGAAGATAATCTGCGCGCCGGACTCATCGTCATCGAAGCCTGGTTCAGGGGCTACTAAGGGAGTCCTGGATTAGGGGGTCCTCGGACAGCCGGACTATATCCCTTGGCCGGACTGTTGGACTATGAAGATACAAGAATGAAGACTTCCTCCCGTGTCTGGGTGGGACTCTCCTTTGCGTGGAAGGCAAGCTTGGCGATCTGGATATGTAGATCTCCTCCCTTGTAACCGACTCTGTGTAACCCTAGATCCCTTCGGTGTCTATATAAACCGGAGGGTTTAGCCCGTAGGACAACAACAATCATACCATAGGCTAGCTTCTAGGGTTTAGCCTCTCCGATCTCGTGGTAGATCAACTCTTGTAATACTCATATCATCAAGATCAATCAAGCAGGAAGTAGGGTATTACCTCCATCGAGAGGGCCAGAACCTGGGCAAACATTGTGTCCCCCGCCTCCTGTTACCATCCGCCTTAGACGCACAGTTCGGGACCCCCCTACCCGAGATCCACCAGTTTTGACACCGACAGGTGGCACCCCTTGCGGGCTCCCCTCTCTCTCCCCTATGGCCCATGAAGGCCAATTACTTCCCCGGGGGGTTCCGGTAACCCCTCGGTTCTCCGATAATTATATCTGAAATGTCCCAAAATCATTCCGGTGTCTGAATACCTTCGTCCAATATATCAATCTTTACTTCTCGACCATCTCGAGACTCCTCGTCATGTCTGTGATCTCATCCGGGACTCCGAACAATCTTCGGTCACCAAGACACATAACTCATAATACAAATCGCCATCGAACGTTAAGCGTGCGGACCCTACGGGTTCGAGAACTATATAGACATGACCGAGACACATCTCCGATCAATAACCAACAGTGGAACCTAGATGCTCATATTGGTTCCTACATATTCTATGAAGATCTTTATCGGTCAAACCGCAATGACAACATATGTCATTCCCCTTGTCATCTGTATGTTACTTGCTCGTGATTCGATCGTCGGTATCGTCATACCTAGTTCAATCTCGTTACCGGCAAGTCTCTTTACTCATTCTGTAATGCATCGTCTCGCAACTAACTCATTAGTCACATTACTTGCAAGGCTTATAGTGATGTGCAATACCGAGAGGGCCCAGAGATACCTCTCCAATACTCGGAGTGACAAATCCTAATCTCGATCTATGCCAACCCAACAAACACCTTCGGAGACACCTGTAGAGCATCTTTATAATCACCCAGTTACATTATGACGTTTGATAGCACACATTGTGTTCCTCCGGTATTCGGGAGTTGCATAATCTCATAGTTAGAGGAATATGTATAAGTCATGAAGAAAGCAATAGCAATAAAACTTAACGATCATTATGCTAAGCTAACGGATGGGTCTTGTCCATCACATCATTATCCTAATGATGTGATCTCGTTCATCAAATGACAACACATGTCTATGGTCAGGAAACTTAACCATCTTTGATTAACGAGCTAGTCAAGTAGAGGCATACTAGGGACACTATGTTTTGTCTATGTATTCACGCAAGTATCAAGTTTGCGGTTAATACAATTCTAGCATGCATAATAAACATTTATCATGATATAAGGAAATATAAATAACAACTTTATTATTGCCTCTAGGGCATAGTTCCTTCAGTCTCCCACTTGCACTAGAGTTAATAATCTAGATTACATTGTAATGATTCTAACACCCATGGAGTCTTGGCGCTGATCATGTTTTGCTCGTGGAAGAGGCTTAGTCAACGGGTCTGCAACATTCAGATCCATGTGTATTTTGCAAATTTCTATGTCTCCCTCCTTGACTTGATCGCGGATGGAGTTGAAGCGTCTCTTGATGTGTTTGGTTCTCTTGTGAAATATTGATTCATTCGCTAAGGCAATTGCTCCAGTATTGTCACAAAAAAATTCATTGGACCCGATGCACTAGGTATTACACCTAGATCGGATATGAACTCCTTCATCGAGACTCCTTCATTTGCTGCTTCCGAAGCAGCTATGTACTCCGCTTCACACGTAGATCCCGCCACAATGCTCTGCTTGGAACTGCACCAACTGACAGCTCCACCATTAATATAAATATGTATCCGGTTTGTGGTTTAGAGTCATCCGGATCAGGGTTAAAGCTAGCATAGGCGTAACCATTTACAACAAGCTCTTTGTCACCTTGATAACCCCCAAGTATATGGGATCACAACAATTTTCGAGGGTAGAGTATTCAACCCAAATTTATTGATTCAACACAAGGGGAGCCAAAGAATATTCTCAAGTATTAACAGTTGAGTTGTCAATTCAACCTCACCTGAAAGACTTAATATCTACAGCAAAGTATTTAGTAGCAAAGTAATATGGAAGTAATGGTAGCGGTGGCAAAAGTAACATTAGCAGTTTGATAGTAATTGTAGCAGTGGCAACGGAAAAGTAACTAAGCAGAGATCAATATGCGAAAAGCTCGTAGGCAATGGATCAGTGATGGATAATTATGTCGGATGTGATTGCTCATGCAACAGTTAGAACATAGGGTGACACAGAACTAGCTCCAGTTCATCAATGTAATGTAGGCATGTATTCTGAATATAGTCATACATGCTTATGGAAAAGAACTTGCATGAAATCTTTTGTCCTACCCTCCCGTGGTAGCGGGGTCCTATTGGAAACTAAGGGATATTAAGGCCTCCTTTTAATAGAGTACCGGACCAAAGCATTAACACTTAGTGAATACATGAACTCCTCAAACTATAGTCATCACCGGGAGTGGTCTCGATTATTGTCACTTCGGGGTTACCGGATCATAACACATAGTAGCTGACTATTGACTTGCAAAATAGGATCAATAATTCACATATATTCATGAAAACATAATAGGTTCAGATCTGAAATCATGGCACTTGGGCCCTAGTGACAAGCATTAAGCATAGCAAAGTCATAGCAACAACAATCTCAGAACATAATGGATACTAGGGATCAAACCCTAAGAAAACTAACTCGGTTACATGATAAATCTCATCCAACCCATCACCGTCCAGCAAGCCTACGATGGAATTACTCACGCACGACGGTGAGCATCATGAAATTGGTGATGGAGGAAGGTTGATGACGACGATGGCGACGGATTCCCCTCTTCGGAGCCCCGAACGGACTACAAATCAGCCCTCCCGAGAGAGATTAGGGCTTGGAGGCGGCTCTGTATCGTAAAACCCGATGAATCCTTCTCTCTGATTTTTTCTCCCCGAACGTGAATATATAGAGTTGGAGTTGAGGTCGGTGGAGCCTCAGGGACCCATGAGATAGGGGGCGCGCCCCAGGGGGGTGGGCGCGCCCCCCACCCTCATGGACAGGGTGTGCCCCTCTGGTGTTGATTCTTTCACCAGTATTTTTATATATTCCAAAAAAATTCTCTGTGAAGTTTCAGGTCATTCCGAGAACTTTTATTTTTGCACAAAAATAACCCCATAGCAATTCTGCTGAAAACAGCGTCAGTCCGGGTTAGTTCCGTTCAAATTATGTAAGTTAGAGTCCAAAACAAGGTCAAAAGTGTTTGGAAAAGTAGATACGATGCAGACGTATCAACTCCCCCAAGCTTAAACCGTTGCTTGTCCTCAAGCAATTCAGTTGACAAACTGAAATTGATAAGGAAAAACTTTTACAAACTCTGTTTGATCTTGTTGTTGTAAATATGTAAAGCCAGCATTCAAGTTTTCAGCAAAGATTATGAACTGACCATATTCACAATAACATTTAGGTCTCATGTTTACTCATATCAATGGCATAATCAACTAGCGAGCAATAATAGTAAATCTCGGATGACAACACTTTCTCAAAACAATCATAATATGATATAACAAGATGGTATCTCACTAGCCCTTTCTCAGACCGCAAAACATAAATGCAGAGTACCTCTGAAGTTCAAGGACTGACTTAACATTGTAATTCATGGTAAAAGAGATCCAGTCACAGTCATACTCAATGTAAACTAATAGTAATACATGCAAATGACAATGGTGCTCTCCAACTGGTGCCTTTTTAATAAGAGGATGATGACTCAACATAAAAGTAAATAAATAGGCCCTTCGTAGAGGGAAGCAGAGATTTGTAGAGGTGCCAGAGCTCGATTTTTGAAACAGATATGAATTATATTTTGAGTGGCATACTTTCATTCTCAACATAACAACCAAGAGATCTCGATATCTTCCATGTTACACACAATATAGGCGGTTCCCAAACAGAATGGTAAAGTTTATACTCCCCCTACCACCAACAAACATCAATCCATGGCTTGTCCGAAACAATGGGTGCCTCCAACTAACAACAATCCTGGGGGAGTTAGACTGGGCATCCCAGTTATCAGCCGTTTTCTCATGAATGAGGAGCGGAGTCCACTCCTCGTGAGAATAACCCACCTAGCATGAAAGATATAGACAACCCTAGTTGATACATGAGCTATTCAAGCATACAAAGCAGAATTTCATTTGAAGGTTTAGAGTTTGGCACATACAAATTTACTTAGAACGGCAGGTAGATACCACATATAGGAAGGTATGGTGGACTCATATGGAATAACTTTTGGGGTTTATGGAAGTGGATGCACAATAAGTATTCCCGCTTAGTACAAGTGAAGGCTAGAAAGAGACTGGGAAGCGACCAGCTAGAGAGCGACAACAGTCATGAACATGCATTAAAATTAATCAACACTGAGTGCACGCATGAGTAGGATATAATTCACCATGAACATAAATATCGTGGAGGCTATGTTGATTTTGTTTCAACTACATGTGTGAACATGTGCCAAGTCAAACCACTCGAATTGTTCAAAGGAGGATACCACCCTATCATACAACATCACAACCATTTTAATAGCATGTTGGCACACAAGGTAAACCATTAGAAACTCCTAGCTAATTAAGCATGGCATGAGCAACTATAATCTCTAATTGTCATTGCAAACATGTTCCATTCATAATAGGCTGAATCAGGAACGTTGAACTAATCATATTTACAAAAACAAGATAGGTCGAGTTCATACGAGCTTCTCTCATCTCAATCAGTTCATCATATCATCATTATTGCCTTTCACTTGCATGACCGAACAGTGTGGATAATAATAATAGTGCACATGCATTGGACTAAGCTGGAATCTGCAAGCATTCAATACAAGGGAGAAGACAAGGTAATATGGGCTCTTTGTTAGATCAACAATAATGCATATGAGAGCCACTCAACATTTTCATCATGGTCTTCTCCTCTCGACCCCCAAAGAAAAGAAAAGAAACAAAACTATTTACACGGGAAAGCTCCCAACAAGCAAAAGAAGAACGAGAAATCTTTTTGGGTTTTCTTTTTAATTACTACTACTATAGGCATGGAAAGTAAAGTAGCTAAAAGCTACAACTATTTTTTTGGTTTTTCTTAAGGTTTTTCAAACACACAAGAAGAAGGCTTAAAAAGAAATTAAACTAGCATGTATAGTACAATGAAAAAGTATGAGCACCGACAACTGGAATGAGTGTGTGAACATGAATGTAATGTCAGTGAGAAATACGTACTCCCCCAAGCTTAGGCTTTTGGCATAAGTTGGTCTAGGTCCATGGATCAAAGCTTCCCTCTCGAGTGTACGAAGGAGTGTCCTCTGGGTGCCACTGGTTGGCGATATCCTCCGGATCCCACTGATAAACCGACTGTCGATAAGGGTCAAGGGGTGGCTCCGGCTTAGGCTCTAGAGCTGGTGTCAGGCTCCAGTGTGCATGAACGGCCTCCGACAAAATGAGGTACGTGCCTGAAAATATGTTAAGCAAAGAGGGCGCAGGCAAGGTAGTAATCTCATAGTAGTTTTTATCAAAAACCAATTTATACTTAAGCATCTTCTTCTTATCTTTAATAATAAAATCAAGTGCTACCATACTCTTATAATCTAGAGAAATAGGGGGCAACAACTTTTCCTCTTTCTCATATTGCCTAATAGGTATCCCAAAGTGTGCAGCAAGGCGCGAAGCAAAGATGCCTCCGAAGATGGGACCCTTTGTTTGGTTCAGATTTAATCGTTTAGCAACAATGGTGCCTAAACAGAAAGTGGTATCACGAAACAAAGCATGGCGCAAAATAACAATATCAGGGGCAACCACCACCTCCACCAATCAATGGAGCACCACCACCTCCACCACCTCCTCCAACGTTCCTCCACCACCACCAAGCCATGGAACACCATGATCTAGGCTTCCATGGAGGGCCTCCTACATTGGGACTTCTCACCCGGCCTTGCGGTCACAGATCAGGTGCGTAGACGGTTTGGATCCTCTGTTCATTTCCTCCCCGATGGATCTACCAAGGAATTTTTCTTGGTTGTGTATTTTTCGTCTGCCTCCTTCCCCTTATCTGAAGAATCTGTGGCCATTGCCTTACAATGTTGCATCGGGGGTTTACCTACTGGTCTTAATGTGCATCATCTTGAGGGTCGGTCATTTCGATTCTCGGTGGCCTCTAATCGTGTTGGACATTTTATCTATGGTCTCAAAGATCGAGTTTGGCCAGACTTCGTTTGCCACTTTCAACTTTATCGCCATGGCCGTACTCCTCCAAGATGTTTGGAAAATGTTTGGCATTCCGATGTTCACAGTCCTGAGGTAGCTTCATGATCCCCAATTGCTCTAAGAACCAATCTCTCATTTCTTGCTGCTGGTCAAAGTTTTGATCTTAGTACATGTGCTGAACTACAAAAGTTTAATCTTATTGCACCGTCGACTATGACGGCCGAGCAAGTATGGTCGCCGGTGAAGGACCTTACAGCAAATGTGTCAAATTCAAACTATTTTGGCAAGGCGCCATCCAAGGATCTGGGATCATCAGCATTAATGGCAAATATTTCTTTTGGAAGTCTCCCTTGTTTTCAGTGTGACAATGTTATGGCTCATAATACAAGATTTGAAGGTTGTCGGTTTAAAAAGGACAATTGGCAATCTATCCCTAATTTTATTCTATTGCATATTCTGGACTTTCGTCGTGTCGGCCACACGGAGCAACATATTGCGAACGTCTGGAAGCTCAACAGTGTACCGTCTCAAGATTATATCCACACGAGATTGAATTTGTGTTCATCTTGCACGGCCTCGGGTCATTTGGCTGACTCCTGCCCTGACAAACATTGCACTATCTGTGAGAACTCAACCTGTGTTTGTGGCTCCTTGAATCCAAATACTTCGAACAAGTTGGAAGGCATTTCAACCAGCCCATTGCCTGGCCCATCTTGCTATATTTGTGGTGCTGCTACCCACTTCACTTTTGGGTGCCCGGGCGCGCTTTACTGTAGATACTGCACCTTTATGGGCCACACACCCAACTGTTGTGATGACCACAAGGCGGTTCGCTTCTACTGGAGGCCCAAGCTTGAACTGGCGCACCAGGATGTTATCTCCGCTGGCCCACATCGACAGATTTCTACTGAGGGGTTGGCAAGTAATCGCATTGTCCGGACTTTCCCTTCTGTTAAGGATCACAAAACCACTTTGGAAACAAATGTGAATCCACACAATTATCGACAAAATGCATTGATCAGGAATTCTACTTTGGGCAAGAATAATTCCCATGCTAATCATAATCAGCCACAGAATCATTCTTCTGATCTACCCCCACCATTTACCGCACCTACCAAACTGAACTGGAAATCGCAGCGGTCGAGTGGGACCCTTCGATGTCACAACTGCGGGCGCGATGGACACGTGGCTTCATCCTGCTTCATCAACACAGGAAAAAAGGGGTGGCGCTGGGTCCCCAAGTCACTCCCAAGGGCCGCCGCTCCACATTCTACCTCGACCTCCACACCGTCCTCTGCTTCGTTGCAGAGCACCACCACAACCATGGCTAACTTTCCAATCAATGTCATCCCCTACCTCCCGCCGGGCATGACCATCGAGCTCGGGCCGCCTGACCGTAGGGTGCGTGACGACATGGTGGTTGGTCCAATCCCTCCGCTGCGCCACGACTTCCTCGCCATTGCTGAAGCAAACAGGGACATCCCCTTTCACCGCAAGGCGGCTCTCCGCCACATCATTGAAGGTTTGCTCCATGAATCCGAGTTTTTTCCGACTGAAGTAGGCGACCACCCTCTTGGTGTTGGTACCTTTGGTTTTCCCAACACGCTCATTAGGGATGCAGTAGTTGGTACCACCTTTGAGCTTGATGAGGAGGAGTTTGATGAGCCGGTAGTAATATCCTTTGTTCCTCATGATGCTGCTCTGAACATGCGTCTGACTTCTTTCGGGCCGGAGATCTGGTTGCTGTACATTGGTTTTTCGTATGATTATCAGACTCAACACTATATGCATAAATCTGTCGATAAATTTGGTCAGTTGGTTGAATGGCATAACCCAAGAGGGGACCGTCGCTTCGTGCTTCTGAAAGTCAGGGTGATACATCTTAAATTCGTTCCTAAGAGTATGGTGTTGCGCCAGCTTGGAGGCGCTCGCCAGAGCTGGACTGTGGCCGTCACTATGTTAAGGAGCAGTGACTGGAATGCGCACATCCCAGATGTCCCACCGGCCACTGAGGATCCTCCTCCCGAAGATGGAATTCCACACCCACTTCATGGAGAGAACCTCACTACTGAACAGATTTATCAAATGCAGCTTCACAATTGGATCGCTCAGAATGTGGCCGCCAATGCCAATGCTCAGCCAGGAAATGACAATGCAGAACAGGTGGTAGATGACGAAGTGCAATTTCAACCTAATTGGGGAGTCTGGCCCCCATCCCCACCACATACACCTCCCGCAATGTTCAACTTCCAGGCCTGGCTAGCTGGAGAAGGTTTGCAGGTGCACCATGGCATTCAGCCTCTCAATAACCTGCAAGATAGTCCGGCTGCTGTTTGGAACGACTCAATCTCTGTTTTTAGCAGCTCAGACTCCAGTGCTACTCTGTCTGAGGGTTTCGCCATCGTCCCTTTAAACATCTTCAACCAACTGCTTTCTGGTAATGGATCGGCCTTGGGTGTTTTGTCTGTCGACACAGCTCAGTCCAGTGATTCTGTCCAGGGCCCGATCGCGGCTCCACCTGAGGTAAACAGTATTGAACTGACCCTGACTATATCCAATGCTGGTATGCAATTCTCCATGCTTTCAGATCATGACAGCTATGCCTTGCTCCTGCTGAATGAGTGTGTGCCTATGCTAAGGCTCAACACCTACCTCACTGCTGCTATCCGGCCTATCATTGCTGCTTTTGGCCCTTGGAGTTCAGGTTTTGGTTTTCGGGATAGTTCAGTGCAATTCTCGGTCAATGTTGAGGAGACAAATGGACATTTCTCTGTTCGGTCAGCATCTAAAACTGTCAAACACTCTGCTGACTCTGCCTCTCGTACTATCCTCATTCCTGGTCACACCTCATGGGCTCTACACCAGGGAGATGATGCGCCTATGTCTTTTGAGGAATCTGCCATTCTCCCCCGGGCTGCTAATTCCAAGGTTGTCATTACTGAGATTGATGCTGGTCTCGATCAGGATATGCCGTCAGATGTGACGATTCCTACTAACACTAATGCTCTGAGCCTAACTGCTCCGGATGATGCAGTGCTTCCTCAGCTTCCCAACGCTATCACTGAAGCATCAACTGAAGCCACCAAGACTTTGATTGCTCCCCATGCGGTGGATCTGGGTGCAGGCACTTCAGTAGTCAGGAAAGGCAAAGCCAAAGCTCCAGCATCTGTGTTGGAGGTGCGTCGCAGCAATAGATCCAACAAATATGATGGGTTTAAGGTACCCTCTGTCTCTGACATTAAGCCAAAACCCTCTAAAGTTAAACCCCGAGTTGTACCCTCCGCTACTGATACTCCTATGGAGGTAGTTGATCACACAATCAATTAGGGGGACTATATCCCGCCGCCTACTCCAGTTCAGGTTCTGCAGCACATTGGAATTAGCAAGTGCGCCATCCCGCCAACCGAGGTCTCTGAAGAAGCTCTCATGGCGGATTCTGCGGACGGCCCGCCCCAGGCTTGAAGTATTTGAAAGTGCCTGCTGAGAGGCTTACCTATTTTGCTTTATCCTTTCATGTCTGCTTTGTTGAATTGGAATATCCTATGCTGGAATGTACGTGGCTTAAACTCTGAACCTAAACTTTTAGCGCTATCTAATGCTATCGCTTCTAGTGGTTGTGCTATCATTTGTCTGCAAGAAACAAAAAAACCCACCATTGATAATACGTTCATTAAATCTTGCTGCCCGAAGAGATTTGACAAATTTGCTTACATACCCTCGAATGGGGCCTCGGGAGGGATCGTCACAATCTGGAATAGTGCCATCTTTACTGGCTCTGTGATTATGGAAGAAAATTTTGCGTTGGCCATTAAGTTTCGTTCCACACAGTCTTCCCAGGAATGGACGCTGGTGAATATTTATGGCCCATGCCAAGGGGATTCTAGAGTGACTTATACAAATTGGCTCCGACATCTTAATATTCCATCTAATGATGATTGGCTTTTATTGGGAGACTTTAATTACATACGTGGACCCGACAACAGGAACAAGCCTGGAGGTAATCCAAATGACATGATCACTTTCAACGACATCATTCGATCGAATCAGCTAATTGAACTGCCAATCAAGGGCAGGGCCTACACATGGAGCAATATGCAGATTGATCCACTGCTGGAACAGTTAGACTGGTTCCTCACTTCCAACAATTGGACATCTTCATACCCCAACACACTAGTGGTGCCCTTGGGAAAACCAGTTTCTGATCATATCCCGTGTGTGGTGAAAATTGAAACATCCATTCCACGCAGTAAAATTTTTAGGTTCGAATCTTATTGGACTGAACATCCTGGTTTCTTTGAGTTAGTCCAATCGATCTGGTCAAGAACCTTGAAGCATACCTCCAATGCAGCCACTTTGCTAGCCAGAAAATTCAAAGCACTAAGATATGAGTTGAAGCGGTGGAGTAAAAGAATCTCTAAACTAACAGTGGCGATCGACAATTCTAATCTTGCATTAGCCAATCTTGATGCTATTGAAAACATTAGAGCCCTCTCCACACCAGAGCAGAACTTCAGGACAATCCTGAAAAGGCACCTCCTTCGGCTGTTGGGCTATCAACGACAATACTGGCAAAAAAGATGCACTATCCGTTGGATAAAATTTGGAGACGAAGACCCTAAATTTCTGAAAGCTCTGGCATCGGAGAGATACAGACGAAACACAATACCAACACTCAAACTCTCAGATGGATCGGTCGTGGATGACCACACGGGTAAAGAGGCAATCATTTATCATACATTTAAAGAGCGGTTGGGGAAATCAGGCGAATTCCAAATGAAATTTAACCTCCCTGACATCATCAAAAAAGTTGAGGGACTGGAGACACTTACTGTCCCCTTCACCAAGCAGGAGATAGATGTGATCGTTAATGAAATGCCGACCGACCGAGCTCCAGGACCAGATGGTTTCTCTGGTATCTTTATCAAAAAATGCTGGCATATTATTAAGAACGACTTCTATGATCTATGCAACCAGTTCTATGAGGGGACCCTAAATCTTGAAAGCATCAATGAGGGGTTTATTACACTCATTCCTAAGATTCGCTCCCCAGAGAATGTCTCTGATTTTAGACCAATCACTTTGTTGAATTGTTGTCTTAAGATTCTCACAAAACTTCTTGCCAACAGACTGCAAAAGCTCATTCTTAAAATCGTTCATCGAAACCAATATGGATTCCTAAAAGGCCGATCACTACAGGACTGTCTCGCCTGGGCGTTCGAATATATCCACCAGTGTCAAGCTTCCAAGGAAAAGATCATCCTCCTAAAACTGGATTTCGCAAAGGCCTTTGATACGATCGAACATGATGCTATGCTTATGATTATGCAGCATATGGGATTTGATGACAGATGGCTCAACTGGGTAAAATGCATTTTCTCCTCTGGCAAGTCAGCGGTGCTTCTAAATGGGGTCCCGGGTCGTCAATTCAACTGTAAATGTGGTGTTCGACAGGGTGACCCATTCTCTCCATTGATTTTTGTATTGGCGGCTGACCTCTTACAGGCCGCAATCAATGATGCTTTCAGACATGGCCGAATCCAGCTACCGTTCCCCAGAGAGAACCAACATGACTACCCTGTGATACAATACGCGGATGACACGCTCATTCTTCTACCTGCATGCCCGGTCCAAGCCCTCACAATCAAAAACATTTTCACTGACTACGCTGACTCCATTGGGCTCAAGATAAACTTCCACAAGTCCACACTGATCCCAATTAACTGTGAGGCTGCCTGCTACAATGAGCTCTCCAATATCTTTGGATGTAATGTTGGTTCCATGCCCTTCACTTACCTAGGGTTACCTCTCGGGACAACCAAGCCCTCAGTTCAAGATTTAATGCCGCTTGTTTGTACAATGGAACGTCGGATGTCAAGCACTCTGGCCTTGATGTTGTATGGAGCCAGGCTATCTCTACTCAATACCATGCTCACTTCACTAGTCATCTTTGCTTTGTGCACTCTCAGACTGCCACCAAAGATAATTGAACTGCTTGATAAACTGCGAAGGAAGTGTCTATGGACAAAGAAGACATAACATGGGGACAAATGCAATTCCCTTGCGGCCTGGAGTATGGTGTGTAGACCAAAACAGTGTGGAGGCCTTGGTATAATCAACGTACGCATACAAAGTGATGCCCTCCTTCTCAAATATCTGCATAAATTCTACAACAAGCACGATGTACCTTGGGTGGAGCTTGTGTGGTCCACATACTATACAAACAAAATCCCCCATGCCATGGAACCATGCGGATCATTCTGGTGGAGAGATGTTCTCAAGCTCACCCCGATTTACAGAGGGATTTCTAAAGCCATTGTGCATGATGGAGCTACAGTGCTCATGTGGAAAGACCTGTGGCTTGACGCCACTCTCGATGAAAAGTACCAGCGCGCCTTCTCCTTTGCAAAAAATGAAGATATTTCGGTTAAGGATTTCCTGGGATCCACATCTCTGCATGAAACATTTCACCTCCCACTATCAGTCCAAGCAATGCAAGAAATCCGTGCTCTTCAGCAAGAGGTGAGGCATGCTGGCAACGCTACTGATCTGACCCTACACGATAACTGGACTTACTGTTGGGGCTCAGTGGATTTTAAGGCCATCAAATACTACAAATTCTATTTTCGAGAGGTGCATGCACATCAATCATACAAGTGGCTCTGGGCGGCCAGGTCAACGCTCAAAATTAAGGTCTTTGGGTGGCTTCTTCTCTCTGACCGCTTAAACACACGTAACATGCTAAAGAGGAGACACTACAATATTGGGGACGATTACAACTGCCTTCTTTGTGATCAGCAAATCGAAGAGACTATCGAACACATGATCTTCCAGTGCCCCTTTAGCCAACGATGCTGGTCCATTCTAGGGATAACTTGGCAGCAAACTGGTTCAAGGCTTCGGTGGATCAGCATGGCAGCTCATGATTGGAGCAGTCCCATGTTCATGGATGTTTTCCTTCAAGCGGCTTGGAGCATTTGGAAAGAGAGGAATAACAAACATTTCAGAAGCATCCCACCAACTATTCTATCATGGCTCCAACGTTTCAAACATGACTTTGCCCTGCTCCAACATAGAACCAGAGAAGATGTGAGAGACTTTATTCTCTCTTTTGTAATTAGCTTAGAACCCCCTTGATTGCCCCCACCATATAAAGTAGTAGTAGCCCTAGCCTCCACAGGTGGAGGGAAGGCGCCATGTAAAAACACCATGTACATTGTACCCTGCTTTTGAGTAATACAAACACAGTGGGAGCCTCTCCCACTTTCCAATTCCTCAAAAAAAAAACAATATCAGGGGCACTAAGATTTTCGCTGTCCCCGCGACCAATTAAGCATGTACTAGCAAATATTGCAAAGTAATGTATGATACGTCTCCAACGTATCTATAATTTTTGATTGTTCCATGCTATTATATTATCCACCTAGGATGTTTTATATGCACTTATATGCTATTCCATATGATTTTTGGTACTAACCTATTAACCTAGAGCCCAGTGCCAGTTTCTGTTTTTCCTTGTTTTTGAGTATTGCAGAAAAGGAAAACCAAACGGAGTCCAATTAACCTGAAAATTCACGGAGATAATTTTTGGACCAGAAGAAGCCCACGGAGTACCGGAGATTGGCCAGAAGAGTCCTAAGGCACCCACGAGGGTGGGGGGCATGCCCTACCCCCTAGGCGTGCCCCTACCTCATGGCCGCCTCGGGGACCCACCTAACTTGTTCCTGACTCCAACACCTCTTATATATACCCAAACTTCCAGAAAGAAACCTAGATCGGGAGTTCCACCGCCGCAAGCCTCCAGAGCCACGAAAAACCAATCTAGACCCAATTTGGCACCCTGCCGGAGGGGGGATCCATCACCGGTGGCCATCCTCGTCATCCCGGCGCTCTCCATGATGAGGAGGGAGTAGTTCACCCTCAGGGCTGAGGGTATGTACCAGTAGCTATGTGTTTGATCTCTCTCTCTCTCTCATGTTCTTGATTTGGCATGATCTTGATGTACGACGAGCTTTGCTACTATAGTTGGATCTTATGATGTTTCTCCCCCTCTACTCTCTTGTAATGAATTGAGTTTTCCCTTTGAAGTTATCTTATCAGATTGAGTCTTTAAGGATTTGAGAACACTTGATGTATGTCTTGCACGTGCTTATCTGTGGTGACAATGGGATATCGTGTGATCCACTTGATGTATGTTTTGGTGATCAACTTGCGGGTTCAGTGACCTTGTGAACTTATGCATAGGGGTTGGCACACGTTTTCGTCTTTTCCGGTAGAAACTTTGGGGCACTCTTTGAAGTTCTTTGTGTTGGTTGAATAGATGAATCTGAGATTGTGTGATGCATATCGTATAATCATACCCACGGATACTTGAGGTGACATTGGAGTATATAGGTGACATTAGGGTTTTGGTTGATTTGTGTCTTAATGTGTTATTCTAGTATGAACTCTAGGATAGATCGAACGGAAAGAATATCTTCGTGTTATTTTACTACAGACTCTTGAATAGATCGATCAGAAAGAATAACTTTGAGGTGGTTTCTTACCCTACAATAATCTCTTTGTTTGTTCTCCGCTATTAGTGACTTTGGAATGACTCTTTGTTGCATGTTGAGGGATAGTTATATGGTCCAATTATGGTATTATTGTTGAGACAACTTGCACTAGTGAAAGTATGAACCCTAGGCCTTGTTTCCTAGCATTGCAATACCGTTTACGCTCACTTTTACCACTTGCTACCTTGATATTTTTATATTTTCAGATTACAAAAAGCCATATCTACCATCCATATTGCACTTGTATCACTATCTCTTCGCCGAACTAGTGCACCTATACAATTTACCATTGTATTGGGTGTGTTGGGGACACAAGAGACTCTTTGTTATTTGGTTGCAGGGTTGTTTGAGAGAGACCATCTTCATCCTAAGCCTCCCACGGATTGATAAACCATAGGTCATCCACTTGAGGGAAATTTGCTACTGTCCTACAAACCTCTGCACTTGGAGGCCCAACAACGTCTACAAAAAGAAGGTTGTGTAGTAGACATCAAGATCTTTTCTGGCGCCGTTGCTGGGGAGGTTAGCGCTTGAAGGTATATCTTTAGATCTTGCAATTGAATCTTTTAGTTTCTTGTTTTATCACTAGTTTAGTCTATAAAAGAAAACTACAAAAAAATGGAATTAAGGTTGCCTCATATGCTTCATCTTTTTAATATCTTTCATGAAAATAAGGATTCCGATAATTGTGCCAAAGTGTTAGAAGAAGAATGTATTAAAATGTTTGGCACTAAATCTTTGGATGATGAGCATGATTGCAATGTTTTTAGTATGAATTCTTTGAATATCCATGATGCTAATGATATGCGAAGCCACAAGCTTGGGGATGCTATGTTTGATGAAGATGATATTTTTTGTCCCCCAAGTTTTGATGAGAAAATTTATTTTGATGATAGCATGCCTCCTATTTATGATGATTATATTGATGAAAGTGGGTTTGGAAGAGTGTCAACTTTAGGAAGTAATGATCCCACTATTTTGGAGGGTGTTGAATCTTATTGTGATAATTATGAAAGTGAGTTTGGAGAGGTCATGACTTTAGTTAATGTTAATCCCACTATTTTGGAAGAGTGTCAACTTTGCATACATGTGGATCGTGTTAAGAATATGTTTTGTGATAGCTATATTGTTGAATTTGCTTATGATCCTACATGTAATTATTATGAGGGAGGAACATATGCTTGTAGGAATTGCAATAATATCAAGTTTCCTCTCTATGTGTTGACAATCTTGAAGATTTGCTTGTTTTACCTTCCTATGCAAGTTGATTCTTATTCCCAAAAGTAGTTTGCTCACAAAATCCCTATGCATAGGAAGTGGGTTAGGCTTAAATGTGTTAGTCATATTCTTCATGATGCTCTCTTTATGTTTTAATTCTTATCTTTTATGTGAGCATCATTGAAATCATCATGCCTAGCTAGGGCGTTAAACGATAGTGCTTGTTGAGAGGCAACCCAATTTTATATTTGTTCCTGTTTAGTAATAAATAAATCATTTATCCTCTGTTATGATTGTGTTTTTTATGTTTTAGTTAGTGTTTGTGCGAAGTAAAGCCTTTAGGATCTTCTTGGGTGATTGTTATTTGATCTTGCTGTAAAAAACAGAAAGTATGCGCTCACGAGAATAACTTTCACTTTTTACTAGAGAGCGATAAAATACCAATTCAACTTGTAGTAGATTAATACACAAATTTCCTAGGACTTACTAATTTCTCAAGATTTTGGGAGTTACAAAAGTATTCGAAACCTACAGATTACTACAGACTGTTCTGTTTTTTGACAGATTCTGTTTTCTATGTGTTGTTTGCTTATTTTGATGAATCTATGAGTAGTATCGGAGGGTATGAACCATAGATAAGTTGGAATACAGTATATATTACACCAATATGAATTTAGAATGAGTTCAAAACAGTACGTAAGTGGTGATTTATTTTCTTATACTAACGAAGCTTACGAGTTTTCTGTTAAGTTTTGTGTTGTGAAGTTTTCAAGTTTTGGGTAAAGATTCGATGGACTAGGGAATAAGGAGTGGCAAGAGCCTAAGCTTGGGGATGCCCAAGGCACCCCAAGGTAATATTCAAGGACAACCAAGATCCTAAGCTTGGGGATGCCCCGGAAGGCATCCCCTCTTTCATCTTCGTTCATCGGTAACTTTACTTGGAGCTATATTTTTATTCACCACATGATATGTGTTTTGCTTGGAGCGTCATTTTATTCTCTTTTGTTTTTATTGCTGTTTGAATAAAATACCAAGATCTGAAATTATTAAATTTTAGAGAGTCTTCACATAGTTGCATAATTATTCAACTACTCATTGATCTTCACTTATATCTTTTTAGAGCACGGCGGTGGTTTTATTTTGAAGAAATAGATGAACTCTCATGCTTCACTTATATTATTTTTAGATTCTTTAGAACAGCATGGTAATTTGCTTTGGTTATGAATTTAGTCCTAATACGATGGGCATCCAAGAGGGGTATAATAAAACTTTCATTAAAAGTGCATTGAATACTATGAGAAGTTTGATTCTTTATGATTGTTTTGAGATATGAAGATGGTGATATTAGAGTCATGCTAGTGAAGTAATTGTGAATTTGAGAAATACTTAGTGTTGAGGTTTGCAAGTCCCGTAGCATGCACGTATGGTAACCGTTGTGTAACAAATTTGAAGCATGAGGTGTTTCTTTGATTGTCTTCCTTATGAGTGGCGGTCAGGGATAAGCAATGGTCTTTTCCTACCAATCTATCCCCCTAGGAGCATGCGTGTAGTGCTTGGTTTTGATGACTTGTAGATTTTTGCAATAAGTATGTGAGTTCTTTATGACTAATGTTGAGTCCATGGATTATACGCACTCTCACCCTTCCATCATTGCTAGCCTCTTCGGTACCGTGCATTACCCTTTCTCACCTCGAGAGTTGGTGCAAACTTCGCAGGTGCATCCAAACCCCATGATATGATACGCTCTATCACACATAAACCTCCCTGTATCTTCCTCAAAACAGCCACCATACCTACCTATTATGGCATTTCCATAGCCATTCCAAGAGATATTTTCATGCAAATTTCCTCTGTTACGTTTATTATGAGACGCTTCATCATTGTCATATTGCCTTGCATGATCATGTAGTTCACATCATATTTGTGGCAAGGCCACCATGCATAATTTTTCATACATGTCACTCTTGATTCATTGCCCATCCCGGTACACCGCCGAAGGCATTCATATAGAGTCATACTTTGTTCTAGTATCGAGTTGTAATCTTTGAGTTGCAGGGTTGTTTGAGAGATACCATCATCATCCTACGCCTCCCATGGATTGATAAACCTTAGGTCATCCACTTGAGGGAAATTTTCTACTATCCTACAATCCTCTGCACTTGGAGGCCCAACAACGTCTACAAGAAGAAGGTTGTGTAGTAGACATCAACGTAGAACAGGAAAATGTGTGCTAGTGATTCCTGCATCGGAAACTTTACTCATTTACCAAACAGCAATTGTATCAATAAACCCCTCCACATCATTACGATGTGGTTCCTCTATGCTACCCGCATAGGGTATCTTACAGACCAGAAAAAAAAATCATATAGTGACATCTCCTTAACCTCATCATATAAGTGAAATTCCACTGAAGGTGGTGATTTCTTAGCATGAAAGTAAACATTCTGCACGAAAATATCAGTGAGGAGGAGATACTGTTCATGCTAGTCGCGGAGGAAGTCGACGAGGCCTGCATTCTTAGCCAAATAATAAAAGTCCTCATATATCCCGGCTGCTCTCAAGAACTCATCACAAGGCCATTCGCACGGCCGAACCTCCGCGGTGCGAGGGAGATTATATTTGGGCTTCTTATTCTCTTCACCTTGCTTATTGTCGGTGTTAAAACCGGCGGATCTCGGGTAGGGGGTCCCGAACTGTGCGTCTAAGGCGAATGGTAACAGGAGGCGGGGG
Source organism: Triticum aestivum (assembly GCF_018294505.1). Lineage (NCBI taxonomy): Eukaryota > Viridiplantae > Streptophyta > Magnoliopsida > Poales > Poaceae > Triticum > Triticum aestivum. Next base: position 478,799,651 of record NC_057803.1, read on the forward strand.
ACGCGATGTTTACCCAGGTTCGGGCCCTCTCGATGGAGGTAATACCCTACGTCCTGCTTGATTGATCTTGATGATATGAGTATTACAAGAGTTGATCTACCACGAGATCGTAGAGGCTAAACCCTAGAAGCTAGACTATGGTATGATTGTTTTTGTCCTATGGACTAAACCATCTGGTTTATATAGACACCAGAGGGGCTAGGGTTACACAGAGTCGGTTACAAGGGAGGAGATCTACATATCCGTATTTCCAAGCTTGCCTTCCACGCCTAGGAGAGTCCCATCCGGACACGGGACGAAGTCTTCAATCTTATATATTCATAGTCCAATAGTCCGGCCAAAGGATATAGTCCGACTGTCCGGAGACCCCCTAATCTAGGACTCCCTCAGTAGCCCCCGAACTAGGCTTCAATGATGATGAGTCCGATGCGCAGATTGTCTTCGGCATTGCAAGGAGGGTTCCTCTCCAAATTCTAAATATCTGCTGAGTAGTGTCCGGCTCCCCATAAATGTTGCACTTCTTGGCTTCCGCGCCCAATAAGGGCTATCTTCCACATGTCGAGCGAATGCGAGGAGCCATGGTATTTTTAATTTTGCCACCCTAGCCATGTAAGTAAACTATCTATTAAAGAGACGGGGATTCTTAGATCCAGACCACACCATCCTCCCACGGCGAGTATCCATCGGAGCGCGCTCGGAAAAATCCATTCCAACATGGCCGGCCATCGCAGCTCCTCCTCTTGCTCCCGTAGCCCTAAGACCGGTGATTGGGAGAAGTGTTCCGTCCCGCACAGCCAATTAGTAGGGTTACAGACCCAGGGATTTCTCCCTCCAGCGTATATGGTCCCCGTTCGAGCCGGGCTAGCCACCTATAATGGCAGGGAGCAAGCGGAGAGCTTCCCCAATCCCTCCAAGGGGGAGCGGGTATGCCTCGTACCTATTTACTAAGGGGACTTGGATTTCCAATCCATCCGTTCCTCCGTGGGCTCCTAGAGTTTTATGGCCTCCAGTTGCATAATTTCACCCCCGCTTCCATATTACATATCACTGGTTATGTTGCCCTTTGTGAGATATTTTTGGGCTGCGAAGCTCATTTCGAGCCGTGGAAGAGGCTACTCTGCCTTGTGCCCCGCACATAGGAGGGGTCAATATATCAAGTGGGCAGAGCCAAAATATGGCGCATCGCCGGGACCGAATATCTGTCCGGTACCCCGAAGAAGGCGTCCAAAGACTGGCCTTTAGAGTGGTTTTACACGGAGGACGTCCCCCTTCCAGATCCTATTCGGATGGGTCTTCCCGAGTTCGACAATGCCCCTTTGAAGAAACGCCGAAGCTAGCGCCCATGGAGCCCTCAGGAGGAAGATTACGGAGAAGTCCTTTACCTGATAGGCCGGATAAAAATGTTGGCTCAAACATGACTGACAATAATGGAGGTTATGTCAATATGTATAATGCAGGGGGTGCAGCAATATCGAGGGCACCCCATGTGGCGCTTTAACGGGGAAGATGATGTCACCCGCTGCGGGCGTAAGGGACCGGAATCAGTTGCTGCTCTAGCAAAAAATTTATCTGATTTGTTCAAGGGAGAGGAAGAGGAGTTCATCCGTATTTAGCCACGGGATGGATTCTCCATGTACAACCCCGCAAGCTAGGTGAGCTGTCACTTTTTACTCCCAACCTTCCCGCATTCTTCATCATAAATACACACCTTGCCATTTCATGGCAGGAACTGTGAGAAGCCGTAAGGGATGTCAACAGCCCACCTCCACAACCGGAGGACCCTGACCGGGCCCTCGATCCAGGACTCGAAGAGGATCCGGACATATTTGTGGAGCTGATTGACAGGACATTCTATCAATTGAGCTGCAATGATGCCATGGTGGCCATCATAGCCGACTATCCTGGGCTACTCCCTGCATCGCATGTAAGAAAAACCAGAGTCCCATCTTCCGAGAAGGATCCTCTTTTATGCACTTCACCTACCGTACACATATGGTGTTTTACAGGGAAGGCCCTCGGGACGCCATGCCGAACCTGCAGTGAGTCCAACAAGGGACACCGAAGCCGGGTAGGCTAAAAAGGAAGGCGGTCAGGACTAAGACGCCGACGTAGAGGTATGATACAAAACCTCGCTCCGTAGTTGTCGTCTTTCTTAAAATATAATGACGTCCATGTTTCCTAGTAGGAAAAATGCTCGCCGGACTATATCCGGAGAGGTTGCCGATCATGCCTCCACCAGTCGGGCTCCAGGGCCGGACATAGAGGCAGAAGCTGACACAAGGCGAACGCCGGACGCTCCTCCTACAGAGGATGCGGATAGACTATCCGCTACAAATTCCAAAGTGGGGAGCGCCATGAATCACAGGCATCGCCGGGCCGCACTCCGTGACGCTTGCTTCTCCCAAGAGGCGTTTGATGCCATCAACTCAGGAGACACGTACATCCGTGCTGCTCAAAACGGTCTTGCCAGAGCCACAGACCAATATGTAAAGGATATACGGGTAAGAAAATCTGACGATTATATATATATATATCAGTAGCCACTGAGACTTGAAATAGTTGACACAACTGATTTAAGGATCATTATTTGTGCAGGTTCTTACAGAGAAGAATACCCAAATGTCTCAAGAGCTGGAAGAGTGCTAAGCCTAGTTACGGGCCGCGGTTGCCGCCTTGAAGGAGTCCGAGAAGGCCCCCTCTGGTAACACTTGCTTACATTGCAAAGAATGACAGGTACAATAGAGATGTTGCAGATGACTCCGGAGTGAAACTGGAGGCCGTGCCGGAGAATGCGCAACATGCTAATCGACAGCTAAATGCTGGTGAGCGCGTTCTTACACGGTTCAGGCAGGAGAAAAATAATCTCCAGGATGCCAATATCCAGTTGGGCGTGGAACTGAAAGATGTCCGAGCCCAGCTTGTGGACTCTGTGAAGGAGAATAAGCGGCTTCGGCGTGGCATTTTTAGTAAGTGCTTGAACGAACTTTTGAAAGAGTTCGGCGAAGAAGCCAGCTAACAGAGTTATGTCTGTAGGTATGCTGACGGGTCGTCCCGCGGAGGAGATGCCGGATCTGCGGGTGATCTTCTACCAGAGCACTCACAACTGCACAAACAAGTTCGGCATGTGATGCAGGGTATTGCCCAAGCCTTGTGGCCATCTGCCTACCCGCCAGTAGGCATGGGGGAGCTTATAGAGAAGCTCAAGGGAGCACGGCGGCGCTTCCGATTATGGAAGATATCAGCCTACCGACAAGGTGCAAGGGAAGCCTGGGCCATGGTGAAGACGCGATATACCAAAGCTGACCCAAACCACATGGCCGAGGTCGGACCTGTGGGGCCCAATGAGAAAGAGATCCCTGTCAGTTTGGTGTATGACCAAGTAGAATTAGCTGCAAAGTATTCCCAACAGGATTGTAGGCTAGACAGCCTGTTGGATGGTATAGAAGAAGAATTTAATCAGTCGTAGTGACTGTGTACTTTAAGTGACATATATAATGTCCCTAGCCGGATTGTAAATCATTTGTCATGGCGGACCTTTTCGCTTCGACCTCTGGACCCGATAGTCCAGAGTGTATCCGAATACCTGCTCGGTTATGTAAAAACCGGGGTATGCGTGGAAACCAGGCATAGGGGTCATAAGTGCTTGAACAGACAAGTACCCAACTAGCTATGTTATATTACATGGATAGTAAGAAACATCTTCCATGGAGAATAGTTCCGTTAAGGGTTCCTTTCCCTGGGTACGCATGCCCTAATGTGCATGTCCGAACCGCGAAAAGAGACGCAGGCTATAAACATCTGGGGTATGTATAAAAATAAATAAAAGTCATCTTTTGTTCACCGACCGAATATTCTCTTAAGAACGCTAGCTTTCGGCTTCACCCAGTCTGAGATACACATCCTGCTGACCCGATAGTAACAATCGCAGAGGTGCTCCCCTTATGCCCTAGCCGAATTAATGGGAACGTAGGGCATAAATACAAGAGCCAGGCAACCCAGCTTGGCCAAAACTTAAGTCATATCGATGCATATAATGGTGAAAAAAGGTACATGCGGAAGAATAACACATGTGTGGGGCATAAAGCCCAGAAAAATAGTTATATTAAGCTTCTGTATAAGAAGCCCCCAGGTATAATGAGCGCGGTTAGCGTGTCAAGATTGTGTAGTCAAGACACAAGTAAGCCTTTTAAGGCCTTGAGAAGAAGAAAAAAGAAGAGAGAAAGAGAGAAAAGACAGATAATGGATATGCAAAAAATTGATGGGGGTAAGGAGACGAACATAGAGTCCGGCACTAGGCGTAGAATCTTCGGAGTCTGGCTGCGTTCCATGGGTTTGGTTCGAGTCGATTGTCCGATGCATCCCGTAGACGGTGCGCTCCACCGTTCAGAACCTGGTCAATAATGAAGGGACCTTCCCATTTGGGCTTGAGCTTGTTCTTTTTCTTTTCCGGCAGGCGTAGAACTAGTTCGCCAACGTTATAGGTTTTGGCCCGTACTTCTCTGCTTTGATACCTTCGAGCCTGTAGCTGATAGAATTCAGAACGGGCTTTTGCCACGTCGCGCTCCTCCTCCAGGGCGTCCAAACTATCCTGCCGATCGAGCTCGGCCTCTTTTTCTTCGTACATGCGCACTCAAGGTGAGTCATGAATTATGTCGCAAGGCAGAACAGCCTCTGCGCCGTACACCATAAAAACGGTGTGTATCCGGTAGTGCGATTCGGCATGCTCCGTGATACATCTCCAACGTATCTATAATTTTTGATTGCTCCACGCTATATTATCTACTATTTTGGACATTACTGGGCTTTATTATCCAATTTTATATTATTTTTGGGACTAACCTACTAACCGGAGGCCTAGCCCAGAATTGCTTTTTTTTTGCCTATTTTAGGGTTTCGAAGAAAAGGAATATCAAACGGAGTCCAAACAGAATGAAACCTTCGGGAACGTGATTTTCTCAATGAACAAGACCTAGGAGACTTGGACCCTACGTAAAGAAACAAAAGAGGAGGCCACGAGGTAGGGGGGCACGCCTACCCCCCCAGGCGTGCCCTCCACCCTCGTGCCCCCCTGTTGCTCCACTAACGTACTCCTTCCTACTATATATACCTACGTACCCCCAAACGATCAGATATGGAGCCAAAAAACTAATTCCACCGCCGCAACTTTCTATATCCACGAGATCCCATCTTGGGGCCTGTTCTGGAGCTCCGCCGGAGGGGGCATCGATCACGAAGGGCTTCTACATCATCACCATAGCCCCTCCGATGAAGTGTGAGTAGTTTACCTCAGACGTACGGGTCCATAGTTATTAGCTAGATGGCTTCTTCTCTCTTTTTGGATCTCAATACAATGTTCTCCCCCTCTCTTGTGGAGATCTATTCGATGTAATCTTCTTTTTGCGGTGTGTTTGTTAAGACCGATGAATTGTGGGTTTATGATCAAGTCTATCTATGAACAATATTTGAATCTTCTCTGAATTCTTTTATGTATGATTGGTTATTGTCAGTGTCAAAACCGGCGGATCTCGGGTAGGGGGTCCCAAACTGTGTGTCTAGGCCGGATGGTAACAGGAGGCAAGGGACACGAAGTTTTACCCAGGTTCGGGCCCTCTTGATGGAGGTAAAACCCTACGTCCTGCTTGATTAATATTGATGATATGGGTAGTACAAGAGTAGATCTACCACGAGATCGGAGAGGCTAAACCCTAGAAGCTAGCCTATGGTATGATTGTTGTTCTGTATGTTGTCCTACGGACTAAAACCCTCCGGTTTATATAGACACCGGAGAGGTTTAGGGTTACACAAAGTCGGTTACAATGGTACGAGATCTACATATCCGTATCGCCAAGCTTGCCTTCCACGCCAAGGAAAGTCCCTTCCGGACACGGGACGAAGTCTTCAATCTTGTATCTTCATAGTCCAGGAGTCCGGCTGAAGGTATAGTCCGGCCATCCGGACACCCCCTAATCCAGGACTCCCTCAGTAGCCCCTGAACCAGGCTTCAATGATGATGAGTCCGGCGCACAGATTGTCTTCGATATTGCAAGGCGGGTTCCTCCTCCAAGTACTTCATAGAAGATTTTGAACACAAAGATAGTGTCCGGCTCTGCAAAATAAGTTTCCACATATTGCCATAGAGAGAATAATATTTACACAAATCTAATCTGCCAACGTATTCCGTAGTGTGACATCGCACCACGACCAAGCCTTTATTCGAATCGTTTTATTATCCCACCTCAGCGCGTCATGCGAGGCGGTTTCCTTGGCACGTCTTGTTAAAGCAGAGATCGTGTCCCCTTATTCCAGGATTCTCATCAATACAGGCGTGGGTAACCCAACTGCTTCTAGGACTCCTAGACTATAGGCAAGTCCAAACGGCCACGGAGAGGACGCTTGATATTCACCCTCTTTATAAAAGGACAAGGCTTTTATTTTTTCCCTCCCGTGCTCAATCGAATCCTTCCCCCACCTCAAGCTCAAACACCCAAAGTTCAGGTCAGGTGCTCCGAACCTTCAATCATGTCCGGATCTAGCCTTCAAGGCCGATGGATGCCTTTCTCCGTCACGGAAGAAGACATCAAAAAGTTGAGGGAGGCCAGATATCTGACCGCCGAGGTTTCGCATCGGCTGCCTGCCCGAGGGCAGGCCGTCCCCTCCCCTGAACCCAACGAGAACGTCATGTTGGTCTCCCACTTCCTCCGAGGTCTAGGCCTTGCTCTGGATCCTTTCGTCAGGGGTTTGATGTTTTATTACGGGCTAGATTTCCATGGTCTAGCTCCGGACTCCTTTCTTCATATCACAACATTTATTGTCGTGTGTGAGGCCTTCCTCCGGGTTACCCCTCACTTTGGCCTATGGCTCAAGACCTTTGAAGTAAAGCCGAAGATGATCGAGGGGCAACATGCAGCGTGCGGAGGTGCCTCAATATGCAAGATGATGGGAGCTCCATGGCCCAAAGGTTCCATTCCAGAGGTGTCTAAATTGTGGAAACAGGAGTGGCTCTACATCACGGCTCCTAGAAGTGCCAACTGGGCGGCCGCCCCTGTTTTCCGCTCGAGCCCTCCACCACCACTGATGTCATGGATCAGCAGAGGTCTGAGCTGGGGTCCAGACAAGGACGTGCCTATACTGCAAAGCCGCATTCGAGATCTCTTCAATGGAGATTTTAGTTTGGTTGCGGTAATACAGGTTATGCTGGTTCGTCAAGTCCAGCCTTGCAAACACCGGCCCCTTCGCTTGTGGGAGTTTAATCCCGAGGGACCACGTGTCATTCAAAATTTCCTCGGCCTAACGCACGAGGAGATGTACAAGTCATTCTTTGGACCTCAGTAGAGTGTCCGGAAATCAGCGAGGACGTGGGCCTGAGAAGTAACCGCGCTGTCGAACAGGTAAGGAATCTTCCGGCCGAACATACTATCTCTCATTTGTTACGAAGTTATTTCTGACAGTTTGCTTTTTGACCAGGATTGGCTAACAAAGGCGAAGTTGATTCAGAGTTCGGCCCCCTCCCTGAGGGTTTGGACAATCCGGTATTGGAAAAGATGCTCCAGGTCGCACCTTGCCCGGAGCCCTTGAAGGAAGATACTGAGGAGGATAATACGGGCGGACGCGGGCCCCCAACGCTGCCCATTCTAACCAAGGGAGCGAGCGTCTCCATGAAGGAAGATGACCGGAGGAGGAAAAGGACTGCGCCCGGGGATTCGGAAGCCGAATCTTCCAAACGAGAGAAGAAGTATCCCACAGAGGGTCCTACCTTGGGGGGTGCTTTTGCCGCACAAAGTCCGCGGGGGGATCAGTTCTCCAGCGAGTCGTAAGTGACCCGAAATACTTTAATAGTACAGGTATGCCATCTTTTTCTTCTGAGAAAATAACCACCGCATATATCTTTGCAGTTCGGGCCTTAGCCCCTCTCAAATGCTCGTCTTCGGGGGATCTTCTTCCAGAGATGATGGAGAGCGAAACGCCTCCTTCGGATTCCTCCGCTCCAGAAGCGGGCGACCCCAAAGTGTCGTCGCGGAGGGCCTCTCCGAGTCCGGTGAGGCCAGAAGATAATCCCATTGACCCCCGAAGTTCCCAGTGTCTGGCTCCCGAAGAGAGAAGACAAAAGAGTCTGGCACCGTCTGGTGTGCGATCGGATGTTCTGAGGGAGTTGGTGGGGCGAGCGGCCATCTCAGATGAACACCGTATGCTGATGAATACGGTGATGGAGAGAATCTCGTCCGCCGAAAGTGGATTGCATGAAGCTTTTATGAGTCTACTGACAGGCTTTGAGGTACGTAAAATAATGTATGATAGTCCTGCACATGCTAGGTGTGCCCTGTGTAGATAGTAGTCCCTGAGACTCTGGTTGTCGTCGGAAACGACGACGAACAGAGGATCATGTTCCCAGGTAATAACCATACTGCCTCTATGTGCAGGTGATGGAAGCTCCGGTGGCTAGCCGGACTAGCGAGTTTGCCCATTTAAAACGGCAGTTGGATGCGGCAGATGCCGACATCGAGCTTGTTAACAAAAGGCTTGACGAGGCACAGGGTAAGTGTCATTATCTGGTAAACGCCACATAGTAAGAGCAGCATGATGCCAGTATCTTTAATATGTTGTGACTGCAGATGGAGCTGCCACTGTTGAAGCCTTGCGGGCAGAACTTGCTCGAGCCAAGGAACAAGCGAGGTTTGGTAATGCGGCTACTTTGAAGGTGGCCGAAGAGTTGAAAGCCGAGAAGGCCGTGCATGGTGAGAGCCAAGATAAGATGGCCATAGAATTGAAAGCCGCCGCCGACTGTTGCCGGCTTCTTGAAAAGGAAAACCTAGCGAATGCATCGGACCTTGAGAAGGCTGCTGCGATGAAAAAAGACATCCGCTCTGCTATGAGGGCGAAGAAGGAGGAGCTGCGGGAAGCCGGGGATATTGTAGCTGGGAAATTCTTTATGTTGCGGAGGAAGTTCGGAGATCCACGGTGTGCCCCCTGGATCGGCTGTGGAGTTCGGAGGATGTGTATATGGATTTGGCAGCAAGCGCTGCCGATGCGGCCAAGTACCTCCAGGGTCAGACGGACCATGAAGTGGACCAGCTATTTTGGAGACAATTCCATTCTCCCGAGCGTCCGCTTTCATTGACTGACCAATTAGCCGAATGGGCCGAACTGAATAGGTTGTCCGGACTCACCATGACGTCTGTTGTGGACCAGCTATGGCCGGAAAGGCCAAAATTGAACAGCTATTTCAGCTTGGTGCAGCAGTTCCTTGACGTGGTGCCGCGCATTAATGCGATGAAGAGGTCGGCGTGCATAGAGGGCTCACGGATGGCCTTTGCCCGTGTTAAAACATACTAGGTGGAGATGGATGCTACCGCTGTTGCAGCGCGGGATTCGGCCATAGGCCGAATGGCTGCTGAGCACTACTTTGAAGAAGTTCTTGAGGGTGCTCGTTTGATAGAGACCCAGTGCTAAAAAAATATTATGTTTGAGTGATATGTAATCTCATTGTAAGAGAAATGCTTTTATAAATTTTTATAAGGCTATTTTTATACTTTTGCCTGAAAGTAATATGATGCCTCCTGGGCGACCGTTTATGTATACATGTGTATAACCTGAAAGATTGCAGCCGTCGGCTTCAACCCCCACGCATATAATGCGGAGGTGCTCGCAAAAACATGCGTTCACACTTAACCCAACATCTTGGTCCTATTAAGGAGGTGATAGCGGAGCGAGCGAGGCAACCGGACTATAATGCTTTAGCACTTTCACTTAGCCATAGGAGTTTGACAGTGGGGCTACTAGATAGCCCCTGGTGGCTCCGCACTCTCCCGATCCCGGGGTGCCTACATGCCTGGCCGGAAAACGGCCCTTCGTTAAGGCGGAGGAATTCTAACATTCCAACAGGTCATCGAGTGGTTGACCAGTCTCACGCTATATTATGACAGTCAGTTTTTGGCTTTCTCTACTGAGGTGCTCGTCCGGATGAACCAGGGCACAATCGCAGTAGTTCTCCTGGTGCTACCTTAGCCGGTAAAGCGGAACATAAGGCACCAAAACACAGGAGCCGGGCAAACCCAACATTTGACCAAAGACAATGATTCGGAGCTGATGCATATAGGGCCAAACTCGCGACGCCGAACACTCCCTAAGGTATTCGGTCTTTGTGGCATAAACCGGGCCTAAATAATGGCCTTTGTAAGAAGCCCCTTGTGTCCAGGTACGTGCATTGTTCTGGTGTGGCCACATGCCAAGACATCAGCATCCTTCTCAATGGTGGATATGTATCAACCAGAGATAGTAAAAAGGTTTACGCATGGTCTTAATCTAAAAAGAATCCTTGCAGCGGGTCCCTGCTGCACGTCTGCCCCTGTGTCTCCGTCGTGCCGTATCGTGGATGGGTGTAGCACGATTATCGTCTGTAAAAGAGAGGAATTTAGGTGAAAAAGTTATCGTGCAAAAAGATAGTTTTTAAAGAAAGCATGTATAATTCAAGATGAGAAAAAATTGCCACTTGTCTGCGCGCGTTGAGCCCCTTGTATTGACAAATAGGGGTGTGACCATTTATTTGGTATAAATAGCGGCGCCGGACTTGATTAGTTGTGTCTGAGGTCTTGACGACCTATTGGATGCTTTCGCTGGTCCGGGCGCCTTTAGTGTGCGGCTGCCAAGGCAGCCGCACTCTTTTCGGCGCGTAGAGATCGCTTGATATTTCCGTTCAATGAAATGATGCCACGTGGACCAGGCATCTTGAGTGTGAGTGAGGCGTAGTATGGTATTGCATTAAAGCGAGCGAAAGCTTCACGTCCGAGCAGTGCTTGATAGCCACTTTGGAACGGAGCGATGTGGAAGGTTAAATGCTCGCGACGGAAGTTATCGGGGGAGCCAATATAACTTGCAGTAGGAGGGAGCCCGTACAACGAGCCCCTGGGCCTGGCGTTACTCCTTTAAAGGTAGTATTGCTATGGCGAATTTTTGTTGGGTCTAACCCCATCCCGCGGATTGTATCCTGATATATTAGGTTTAGATTGCTGCCACCGTCCATCAAGACTCGTGTGAAGTGATATCCGCCAAATACTGGGTCTAATACCAGGGCAGCCCATCTTGCGTTTCGGATACTTGCTGAGTAATCGCGATGGTCGAAAGTGATCAGTTGAGACGACCAGTGGCAGGACTTCGCGGTGACAGGCACTTTGGTATATTTTCCTGGGAGTGCCGCATTGTTTTTTCCCTTGATCACGTGTAACACGTTTACTGTTTTGACTTCTGGTGGAAATTTCTTTTGTTCCCCAGTTTCTTGCTTGTGAGGCTCGTCCTCATCTTCACTTGGTGTATCCTCCCCCTTGTGTATGACGTTGAGCTTGCCGGACTGCTTGAAGACCCAACATTCTCTGTGGGTATGATTAGCAGGTTTACCAGGGGTACTATGGATCTGACATACTTGGTCCAGAATTTTGTTGAGGCTCGACAGTTCATCCCTGGTGCCTTTAGAGGGCGGCTTTTCCTGACCTGGCTGAGAGCTTTTGAATACGGCGTTTACTGCCGTGCCTTTCATGTTGTCTTCTTTATTCCGGCGTTTGTTATTGCTGTTGCATCGTGATTTCCCGTTTCCATCTCTAACTTCAGATGTACTGGGGTCGATGGTGCTGCATCTGGCTAGCCAGCTGTTCTCACCTGCGCAAAAGGGGGTCATGAGGCTTGTTAATGCAGCCATCATTCTCGGCTTATTTTGGCCGAGGTGTCTGGCGATCCATTCATCACGGACGCTATGCTTAAAAGCTACCAAGGCTTCGGCGTCCAGACAGTCGACAATCTGGTTCTTTTTAGTAAGAAATCTGTTCCAAAGCTTTCGGGCTGACTCTCCGGGCTGTTGAGTTATATGACTCAAATCTTCCGCATTCGGAGGTCGGACATAAGTCCCTTGAAAATTTGCCCGAAAGGCATCTTTGAGCTCTTCCCAACTTCCAATGGAGCTTTCGGGGAGGCCTTTAAGCCAGTGACGAGCTGGCCCTTTGAGCTTGAGGGGTAAGTACTTGATGGCATGGAGATCATCTCCTCGAGCCATATGGATATGAAGGATGTAGTCCTCAATCCAGACCCCAGGGTCTGTTGTTCCGTCGTATGTCTCTATGTTTACGGGTTTGAATCCCTCTGGAAATTCATGGTCCAGCACCTCATCGGTGAAACATAGGGGGTGTGCGGCACCCCTGTAGCTGGGTGTACCACGTTGTTCGGGTGTTTGTTGTGTTGCATTGTATGCTGGGGCGCGCTTCCGTGGTCCATAGATGGATCTTGTCGCGCCGTCCTTTGGGTGCAAGCTCTCGCATGGGTCGTGTATTGTATTGTGAGTGGCGTTGTATGCCGCTCTGTGTTGGTAGAGGGGTCGTCTATCCGGCCAGGTGGCTGCTTTGATGTTTGGTTGTGGGGGGTCTGAGGCCTCCTCATCGAATTTAGGTAGCAGCTTCCGCTTTGGGCAGCTCTTGGAGGGGCGATTGTCGCCGTACCTCGCTGCTGTGTTGAGTATTTTACTCCATCTGATTTGGAGTGTGTCTTGCGCAGCCTTGAGCCTTTGCTTCTGCTTTTTAAGACTCCTCACGGTGGCAACAAGCCTTTTACGGGCATTCTGCTGCTCCGGGTGCCTGTCCGGCGTTATGTCGTCCGGACTATTATCCTTGATAGAATTTGTTTGTTCGGTTTGATTATCCGGATTGCTGTTGTCTGGCAGCGGTTCGCCCTGCTCCAGCGTTGGGTCTGTGTGATCGTTATTTCTGTCGAGGCAGGATTTGGGGTGGCACTTGCATCGCCGCTTTGACTGCTTCTCGAGGGAACAAGCCTTCGGTGCGTCCTTCCACTCCTCGTCATCATCTTTTGGTGCATCCACCATGTATACGTCATATGATGAGGTGGGCGTCCAGCGCCCTGTGTGCGGTGGTTCTTCTACGCCTCCCGTATTGTCATCCATACCGTCGATGCTTTCAGAGTCGAAGTCGAGCATGTCGGTTAAATCGTCGACAGTGGCTACAAAGTGGGTGGTGGGTGGGCGTAGAATTTCTTCGTCTTCCGCATCCCAATCCTGCTGGCCATGATCCGGGCAGGGCTCTCTTGACAAAGAGAGAGACTTTAGTGATTTCATAATATCGCCGAAGGGCGAGTGTTGGAAGATGCCCGTGGCGGTAAACTCCATGATCGGCGCCCAATCGGATTTGATCGGCAGGGGCGCGGAAGGTTCGGAGTCTGGGGGGGGGGGAGTCCGGCTCCTTGGAGTCACGAGTCTCGCGGAGTACGGGGCTGGTGTTCGGCTCGATCGCCGTTGGGATCGCAGCCCCCGAGGCGGCGTCCAACCACCCATCCTCGATCGGCGCGGTTGGCTCCGAATTAAGGGTTGAAGCCGAGGTGGGTGCGGCCTCCAGGGCACTTTTCAGCGGCAGAGCTAGATCATGCTTGTCGTGACAGTGCGGCGCACTCGGCAGTGGCTCGAATCCGTCGAGGATCAAGTCCCCGTGGACGTCAGCCGTGTAGTTTAAACTTCCAAATCTGACTTGATGGCCAGGGGCATAGCTTTCGATCTGCTCCAGATGGCCAAGTGAATTGGCTCGCAGTGCAAAGCCGCCGAAGACAGAGATCTGTCCGGGGAGACAAGTTTCACCCTGGACCGCATCACTATCGATGATAGTAGGAGCCATCAAGCCTGAAGGCGACGACACAGAGGAACTCTCAATGAAAGCACCAATGTCGGTGTCAAAACCGGCGGATTTCGGGTAGGGGGTCCCAAACTGTGCGTCGAGGCTGGATGGTAACAGGAGGCAAGGGACACGAAGTTTTACCCAGGTCCCAGCCCTCTTGATGGAGGTAAAACCCTATGTCCTGCTTGATTAATATTGATGATATGGGTAGTACAAGAGTAGATCTACCACGAGATCGGAGAGGCTAAACCCTAGAAGCTAGCCTATGGTATGATTGTTGTTCTGTATGTTGTCCTACGGACTAAAACCCTCCGGTTTATATAGACACCGGAGAGGGTTAGGGTTACACAAAGTCGGTTACAATGGTAGGAGATCTACATATCTCTATTCCCAAGCTTGCCTTCCACGCCAAGGAAAGTCCCTTCCGGACACGGGACGAAGTCTTCAATCTTGTATCTTCATAGTCCAGGAGTCCGGTTGAAGGTATAGTCCGGCCATCCGGACACCCCCTAATCCAGGACTCCCTCAGTTATCTTTGCAAGTCTCTTCGAATTATCAGTTTGGTTTGGCCTACTAGATCGATCTTTCTTGCAATGGGAGAAGTGCTTAGCTTTGGGTTCAATCTTGTGATGTCCTTTCCCAGTCACAGTAGGGGCAGCAAGGCACGTATTGTATTGTTGCCATCGAGGATTACAAGATGGGGTTTTCATCATATTGCATGAGTTTATCCCTCTACATCATGTCATCTTGCTTAAGGCGTTACTCTGTTTTCATGAACTTAATACTCTAGACGCATGCTGGATAGCGGTCGATGAGTGGAGTAATAGTAGTAGATGCAGGCAGGAGTCGGTCTACTTGTCTCAGACGTGATGCCTATATACATGATCATGCCTAGATATTCTCATAACTATGCTCAATTCTGTCAATTGCTCAACAGTAATTTGTTCACCCATCGTAGAATACTTATGCTCTTGAGAGAAGCCACTATCGAAACCTATGGCCCCCGGGTCTATCTTCATCATATTAATATTCCAATACTTAGTTATTTCCTTTGCTTTTATTTTACTTTCCATCTTTGTCATAAAAATACCGAAAATATTATCTTATCATATCTATCATATCTCACTCTCGTAAGTGGCCGTGTAGGGATTGACAACCCCTTATCGCGTTGGTTGCGAGGATTTATTTGTTTTGTGCAGGTACGAGGGACTCACGCGTAGCCTCCTACTGGATTGATACCTTGGTTCTCAAAAACTGAGGGAAATACTTACACTACTTTGCTGCATCATCCCTTCCTCTTCGAGGAAAACCAACGCAGTGCTCAAGAGGTAGCAAGGAGGATTTCTGGCGCCGTTGCCGGGAAGTCTATGCAAAAGTCAATATACCAAGTACCCATCACAATCCCTATCTCCCGCATTACATTATTTGCCATCTGCCTCTCGTTTTCCTCTCCCACACTTCACCCTTGCCGTTTTATTTTCCCTCTCTCTCTCTATCCTCCCTCTCTTTCTCTATTTGCCTCTTTTTGCCTTCTTGCCTTTTGTTTGCTTGTGTGTTGGATTGCTTGCTTGTCACGATGGTTCAAGATAACACTAAATTGTGTGACTTTACCAATACCAACAACGATGATTTTATTAGCACTCCGATTGCTCCTCTTACTGATGCTGAATCTTGTGAAATTAATACTGCTTTGCTGAATCTTGTCATGAAAGATCCGGTTTCCGGCCTTCCTAGTGAAGATGCCGCTACCCATCTAAATAGCTTTGTTGATTTGTGTGATATGCAAAATAAGAAAGATGTGGATAACGATATTGTTAAATTGAAGGTATTTCCTTTTTCGCTTAGAGATCGTGCTAAAGCTTGGTTTTCGCCTTTGCCTAAAAATAGTATTGATTCATGGAATAAGTGCAAAGATGCTTTTATCTCTAAGTATTTTCCTCCCGCTAAGATCATCTCCCTTAGAAACAATATTATGAATTTTAAGCAACTTGATCATGAACATGTTGCACAAGCTTGGGAGAGGATGAAATTAATGATACGTAATTGCCCTACTCATGGTTTGAATTTGTGGATGATTATACAAAAATTTTATGCCGGATTGAATTTTGCTTCTGGAAATCTTTTAGATTCGGCTACGGGAGGCACTTTTATGGAAATCACTTTAGGAGAAGCTACTAAACTCCTAGATAATATTATGGTTAATTATTCTCAATGGCATACTGAAAGATCTACTAATAAAAAGGTGCATGCGATAGAAGAAATTAATGTTTTGAGTGGAAAGATGGATGAACTTATGAAATTATTTGCTAGTAAAAGTGTTTCTTCTGATCCTAATGATATGCCCTTGTCTACTTTGATTGAGAATAATAATGAATCTATGGATGTGAATTTTGTTGGTAGGAACAATTTTGGTAACAACGCGTATAGAGGAAATTTTAATTCTAGGCCTTATCCTAGTAATACCTCTAATAATTATGGTAATTCCTACAACAATTATTATGGAAATTATAATAAGATGCCCTCTTATTTTGAATCTAATATTAAAGAATTTATTACTTTACAAAAGAATTTCAATGCTTTGATTGAAGAAAAAATGCTTAAGATTGATGAGTTGGCTAGGAACGTTGATAGAATTTCTCTTGATGTTGATTCTTTGAAACTTAGATCTATTCCACCTAAGCATGATATCAATGAGTCTCTCAAAGCCATGAGAATTTCCATTGATGAGTGCAAAGAAAGAACCGCTAGGATGCATGCTAAGAAAGATGCCTTTATAAGAGCGTGTTCTTCTAGTTCCTATGAAAATAAAGATGAAGTTATAAAAGTTATTGATGTGTCCCCTATTAAATCTTTGTTTTGCAATATGAATCTTAATAATGATGGGACTTAATATGATCCACCTTTACCTAGAAGGCGTTCCCAGAATTCAGAGTTTTTAGATCTTGATGCTAAAATTGATAAAAGTGGGATTGAAGAAATTAAAACCCTAGATGTTGCTAAACCCACTATTTTGGATTTCAAGGAATTTAATTATGAAAATTGCTCTTTGATTGATTGTATTTCCTTATTGCAATCTGTGCTAAATTCTCCTCACGCCTATAGTCAAAATAAAGCATTCACTAAACATATAGTTGATGCCTTGATGCAATCTTATGAAGAAAAACTTGAATGGGAAGTTTCTCTCCCTTGAAAACTTTATGATGAGTGGGAACCTACTATTAAAATTAACATTAAACATCATGAATGCTATGCTTTGTGTGATTTGTTAGGTTTCCATGATTTTGATGATTGCTCTCTAAACTTGCACCTTGCGGATTCCACTATTAAGAAACCTATGGGAAGAATTAATGATGTTCTTATTGTTGCAAATAGGAATTATGTGCCCGTATATTTTATTGTTCTTGACATAGATTGCAATCCTTCATGTCCTATTATTCTTGGTAGACCTTTCCTTAGAACGATTAGCGCAATTACTGATATGAAGGAAGGAAATATTAGATTCCAATTTCCGTTAAGGAAAGGCATGGAACACTTTCCAAGAAAGAAAATTAAATTACATTATGAATCTATTATGAGAGCCACTTATGGATTTCCTACCAAAGATGGCAATACCTAGACCTATCCTTGCTTTTTATGCCTAGCTAGGGCGTTAAATGATAGCGCTTGTTGGGAGGCAACCCAATTTTATTTTTATTCCTTGCTTTTTGCTCATGTTTAGTAATAAATAATTTATCTAGCCTCTGTTGAGTTTTTTGTGTTTAATTAGTATTTGTTCCAAGTAGAACCGTTGGGAAGACTTGGGGAAAGTCTTGTTAATCTTGCTGTAAAAAACAGAAACTTTAGCGCTCACGAGAACTGCTGCCATTTTTATTTTAAAAGTGATATTTACTTAATTATTTTTTAAGATGATTAATAGATAAATTCCCACGTCCAGCAATTTATTTTAGAATTTTTGGGGTTCCAGATCTTGCGTTAGCTACAGATTACTACAGACTGTTCTGTTTTTGACAGATTCTGTTTTTTCGTGTGTTGTTTGCTTATTTTGATGAATCTATGGCTAGTAAAATAGTTTATAAACCATAGAGAAGTTGGAATACAGTAGGTTTAACACCAATATAAATAAATAATGAGTTCATTATAGTACCTTGAAGTGGTCTTTTGTTTTCTTTAGCTAACGGAGCTCACGAGATTTTCTACTCCAAGTTTTGTGTTGTGAAGTTTTCAAGTTTTGGGTAATGATTTGATGGATTATGGAACAAGGAGTGACAAGAGCCTAAGCTTGGGGATGACCATGGCACCACCAAGATAATCTAAGGACACCTAAAAGCCAAAGCTTGGGGATTCCCCGGAAGGCATCCCCTCTTTCGTCTACTTCTATCGGTAACTTTACTTGGAGCTATATTTTTATTCACCACATGATATGTGTTTTGCTTGGAGAGTCTTGTATGATTTGAGTCTTTGCTTTTTAGTTTAACACAATCATCCTTGCTGTACACACCTTTTGAGAGAGCCATACATGATTTGGAATTTGTTGGAATACTCTATGTGCTCCACTTATATCATTTGAGTTATATAGTTTTGCTCTAGTACTTCACTTATATATTTTAGAGCATAGTGGTGGATTTGTTTTATAGAAACTATTGATCTCTCATGCTTCACTTAGATTATTTTGAGAGTCTTAAATAGCATGGTAATTTGCTTAAATAATCCTAATATGCTTGGAACTCAAGAATATTAAAAACTTTCTTATGAGTGTGTTGAATGCTATGAGAAGTTTGATGCTTGATAATTGTTTTGAGATATGAAGATGGTGATATTAAAGTTATGCTAGTTGAGTAGTTGTGAATTTGAGAAATACTTGTGTTAAGGTTTGTGATTCCCGTAGCGTGCACGTATGGTGAACCGTTATGTGATGAAGTCGGAGCATGATTTATTTTTTGATTGTCTTCCTTATGAGTGGCCGTCGGGAATGAGCGATGCTCTTTTCCTACCAATCTATCTCCCTAGGAGCATGCGCGTAATAATTTGCTTTGATAACTTGTCGATTTTTGCAATAAGTATATGAGTTCTTTATGACTAATGTTGAGTCCATGGATTATACACACTTTTCTCACCCTTCCACTGTTGCTAGCCTCTCTAATACCGCGCACCTCTCGCCGGTATCATACACCCACCATATACCTTCCTCAAAACAGCCACCATACCTACCTACTATGGCATTTCCATACCATTCCGAGATATATTGCCATGCAACTTTCCACCGTTCCGTTTATTATGACACACTCCATCATTGTCATATTGCTTAGCATGATCATGTAGTTGACATCGTATTTGTGGCAAAGCCACCATTCATAATTCTTTCATACATTTCACTCTTGATTCATTGCATATCCCGGTACACCGCCGAAGGCATTCATATAGAGTCATATTTTGTTCTAAGTATCGAGTTGTAATTGTTGAGTTGTGAGAAAATAAAAGTGTGATGATCATCATTATTAGAGCATTGTCCAAGTGAGGAAAGGATGATGGAGACTATGATTCCCCCACAAGTCGGGATGAGACTCCGGACGAAAAATAAAAAAAGGGGAAAGAAAAGAGGCCATAAAAAAGAGAGAGAAAAGGCCCAAATAAAAAAATGAGAGAAAAAGAGAGAAGGGACAATGTTACTATCCTTTTACCACACTTGTGTTTCAAAGTAGCACCATGATATTCATGATAGAGAGTCTCCTATGTTATCACTTCCATATACTAAAAGGAACTTTTCATTATAGAACTTGGCTTGTATATTCCAATGATGGGCTTCCTCAAAATGCCCTAGGTCTTCATGAGCAAGCAAGTTGGATGCACACCCACTTAGTTTCTTTTGTTGAGCTTTCATGTACTTATAGCTCTAGTGCATCCGTTGCATGGCAATCCCTACTCACTCACATTGATATCTATTGATGGGCATCTCCATAGCCCGTTGATATGGCTAGTTGATGTGAGACTATCTTCTCCCTTTTTGTCTTCTCCACAACCACCATTCTATTCCACTTATAGTGTTATATCCATGGCTCACGCTCATGTATTGCGTGAAGATTGAAAAAGTTTGAGAATGTCAAAAGTATGAAACAATTGCTTGGCTTGTCATCAGGGTTGTGCATGATTTAAATACTTTGTGTGATGAAGATAGAGCATAGCCAGACTATATGATTTTGTAGGGATAACTTTCTTTGGCCATGTTATTTTGAGAAGACATGATTGCTTTGTTAGTATGCTTGAAGTATTATTATTTTTATGTCAATATTGAACTTTTATCTTGAATCTTTCGGATCTGAATATTCATACCACAATTAAGAAGAATTAAATTAAAATTATGCCAAGTAGCACTCCGCATCAAAAAATCTGTTTTTATCATTTACCTACTCGAGGACGAGCAGGAATTAAGCTTGGGGATGCTTGATACGTCTCCAACATATCTATAATTTTTTATTGCTCCATGCTATATTATCTACTGTTTTGGACATTATTGGGCTTTATTATCCACTTTTATATTATTTTTGGGACTAACCTACTAACCGGAGGCCCAGCCCAGAATTGCTATTTTTTGGCTGTTTTAGGGCTTCGAAGAAAAGGAATATCAAACGGAGTCCAAACGGAATGAAACCTTCGGGAACGTGATTTTCTCAACGAACAAGACCCAGGAGACTTGGACCCTATGTCAAGAAACAAAAGAGGAGGCCATGAGGTAGGGGGGCACGCCTACCCCCTAGGCGCGCCCTCCACCCTCATGGGGCCCCTATTGCTCCACCGACGTACTCCTTCCTCCTATATATACCTACGTACCCCCAAACGATCAGATATGGAGCCAAAACCCTAATTCCACCGCCGCAACTTTCTGTATCCATGAGATCCCATCTTGGGGCCTGTTCCGGAGCTTCGCCGGAGGGGGCATCGATCACGGAGGGCTTCTACATCATCACCATAGCCCCTCCGATGAACTGTGAGTAGTTTACCTCAGACCTACGGGTCCATAGTTATTAGCTAGATGGCTTCTTCTCTCTTTTTGGATCTCAATACAATGTTCTCCCCCTCTCTTGTGGAGATCTATTCGATGTAATCTTCTTTTTGCGGTGTGCTTGTTGAGACCGATGAATTGTGGGTTTATGATCAAGTCTATCTTTGAAAAATAATTGAATCTTCTCTGAATTATTTTATGTATATTGGTTATCTTTGCAAGTCTCTTCGAATTATCAGTTTGGTTTGGCCTACTAGATTGATCTTTCTTGCAATGTGAGAAGTGCTTAGCTTTGGGTTCAATCTTGCGGTGTCCTTTCCCAGTGACAGTAGGGGCAGCGAGGCACGTATTGTATTGTTGCCATCGAGGATAACAAGATGGGGTTTTCATCATATTGCATGAGTTTATCCCTCTACATCATGTCATCTTGCTTAAGGCGTTACTCTGTTTTCATGAACTTAATACTCTAGATGCATGATGTATAGCGGTCGATGAGTGGAGTAATAGTAGTAGATGGAGGCAGGAGTCGGTCTACTTGTCTTGGACGTGATGCCTATATACATGATCATACCTAGATATTCTCATAACTATGCTCAATTCTGTCAATTGCTCAACAGTAATTTGTTCACCCACCGTAGAATACCTATGCTCTTGAGAGAAGCCACTAGGGAAATCTATGCCCCCCGGGTCTATCTTCATCATATTAATCTTCCAATACTTAGTTATTTCCTTTGCTTTTTTACATTGCTTTTATTTTACTTTGCATCTTTGTCATAAAAATACCAAAAATATCATCTTATCATATCTATCAGATCTCACTCTCGTAAGTGGCCGTGTAGGGATTGACAACCCCTTATCGCGTTGGTTGTGAGGATTTATTTGTTTTGTGCAGGTACGAGGGACTCGCGCGTAGCCTCCTACTGGATTGATACCTTGGTTCTCAAAAACTAAGGGAAATACTTACGCTACTTTGCTGCATCATCCCTTCCTCTTCGGAGAAAACCAACGCAGTGCTCAAGAGGTAGCAGTCCGCAACCCCCATAGTACGGAGTCTAGCTCCTCTACCCAGTGCATGTTTGATTCCTTTAAGGACCGCACTAATCTGGGTTTGATGCCGCTCATGATAAGACCATTTTCTCGCTTGACTTGACCGTTAGTTTGCGGGTGATAGACAGAAGCATAATCGAGTTTGATGCCCATGTTGCTGCACCGAAGTTTTACCTCGTCGGCTGTAGAGTTTGTGCCGTTGTCAGTGATAATGCTGTGGGGGATGCCATAACGATGTACAAACCTAGATATGAAGTCTATAACCGGCCTGGATTCAGCCATTTTAATGGGTTTGGCTTCTATCCGTTTGGTGAATTTATCCACCATGACTAGTAAGTATTTTTTTCTTATGGGTTCCCCCTTTCAGGGGTCCGACCATATCAAGCCCCCAGACCACAAAGGGCCAAGTAATGGGGATTGTTTGGAGAGCGGTAGGCGGCATATGGCTTTGGTTTGCAAAAAAATGGCAACCGGCGCAACGTTGGACCAGATACTGTGCATCTGCTCAGGCCGTCGGCCAATAGAAACCTGTACGGAAGGCCTTGCTTACAAGGGCCCGGGTTGCGGCGTGGTGGCCGCCGAGTCCAGCATGGATTTCTGCCAAAAGCTTCCGCCCTTCCTCTTCTGAGATGCACCTTTGAAGGACTCCGGTAGTGCTTTTCTTGTAAAGTTCTCCCTCATGGAACTTGTAGGCTTTAGATCGCCGCACTATGCAGCGTGCCTCATTTTGGTCCTCGAGTAGTTCCTGCCTAGTTAGGTAGGCCAGGAATGGTTCTGTCCATGGGGTGATGACGGCCATTATCACATGGGCTGAAGGTGTTATTTCGATGGCAGAGCCTCCGATTGTGTCAAAGTGTTCGGTATCTGGTGTTGTGGCCAAGTCCGGAATATTGTGACCGGTGTCCCCTTCCCATACCACTGATGGCTTAAACAACCTTTCCAAGAAGATATTAGGTGGGGCAGGATCGCGCTTAGCACCGATACAAGCAAGGATATCCGCCGCCTGATTGTTTTCCGGAGCCACATGGTGGAATTCGAGCCCCTTGAACCGAGCTGACATTTTGAGGACGGCGTTGCGATATGCCACCATTTTCTGATCCTTGGCATCGAAGTCTCCATTTATTTGAGATATTGCGAGGTTCGAGTCCCCATGCACCTCCAAGCGTTGAATGCCCATGGAAACTGCCATCCGGAGACCGTCTAATAGGGCCTCGTATTCGGCTGTGTTGTTGGAGTCTGTGTATAGTATTTGGAGTACGTATTGAACTGTATCTCCGGTGGGGGACGTCAAAGTGCATGATCCAATTGAAGTACGCACCGTACTCTTTAGGGAGTTCGGCTTCTGTCCACTCGGCGATGATATTGGCCAGTACTTGCGACTTAATGGCTCGCCGTGGTCTATATGTTATGTCGAACGGGAGGAGCTCGATAGCCCATTTGGCAATCCGGCCCGTGGCATCGCGGTTGTTTATTATGTCGTTGAGTGGTACTTCTGAGGCCTCCGTAGTTAAACACTCTTGAAAGTAGTGTCGTAATTTTAGGGATGCCATGAATGCCGCATATGCTATCTCTTGATAATGTGGGTAGTGTGATTTGCATGGAGTGAGGACAGTGGATACATAATATACCGGCTTTTAAAGTGGGAATTCATGTCTGTTCGTCTCTTGTTCGACAACGAGCACTGCGCTTACAACTTGGTGAGTTGCCGCTATATATAACAACATTGGTTCGCCGACATTTGGCGCGCCAGGGTTGGGTTGGTGGCCAGGATGGCTTTTATTTCTTCCAATCCGGCCGTGGCTGCGTCCATCCACTCGAAGTGTTCGGTGCACCGAAGAAGGCGGTAAAGGGGGAGTGCCTTTTCTCCTAATCAGGAGATAAAGCGTCTTAAGGCCACCACACATCCAGTTAACTTCTGGATTTGCTTGAGGTCAGTTTGTCGGATTTGGGGTTCCAGCAGACCCTTGAGGTTCGAACACTGGGGTGCATGCGGAGATTTCGCCTTCTACCTACCTGCACCCCTCCGCCTTGCTAAGATCTAAGCTATGGAAAGAACAGTACAAGAGACACAGGGTTTATACTGGTTCAGGCCACCGTTGTGGTGTAATACCCTACTCCAGTGTGTGGTGTGGTGGATTGCCCCTTGGGTTGATGATAATGAGCAATACAAGGAAGAACAGCCTCGCGAGGGTCTGTTCTTGGTTGGGAGGATGAACTGCTAGGGGGAGTTCAGTCACCCTTCCCTCTCTCTCTTCTCAATTGCGACCCTAGCTAGTTTTCAGGTTGGCCGATTCTGGATCCTCTCTACCCTGGGGGTGGCTAGTCCTATTTATAGGCAAATGCCCTGGGCCTCTTCCCAAATATTGAGCGGGAAGGGCGCCAACAATTGGCCATTTTGAAGGGGAACATCGGGTACACTTATCCTGATTAAAGTTGGTCCTCGCCTGCCAAAGGCTCTGGTGGTGACGCTGGCTTGGGCTCCATAATGACTTCCTCCCTGCCGTTGGACTGGTCTTGGTCTCGTTGCACCGAAACGGGTGCCTTTGCTTGATGCTCTCGCCTGCGCTTGCTCCCTTTGCACCAAAGAGGAAAGGAGGACACTGCGCGGGCTGGCGCCCGCCTGGCGCCCTTGGTCGTCATGGCTTGCGTCACGGGCACCTCGTGAGGTACCCCGCCTTGATCTCTCCGCCTCCTCGCGAGCCAGCCTGATGTGGCCGTGCCTGAGGAAGCTCCGTGTCGTCCGCCCCGCGAGGCTTGGCCCCTCGCGAGGGTCTTGGGTCTGTGTCGATGAAGACGGGCCGTGCTGGGCCCCCTTTGAGCCACGCTGCAGGCCGCAGGCAGGCAAGTCTGGGGACCCCCGTTCCCAGAACACCGACAGTAGCCCTCAGGCCCAAGGCGCGCCCGAACTTTGCCGTGCAGGAAGGCGAAAGGTCAAGGGCGAAGCGCCACGGGCCCTAACAGCCTGCGGCCTTGGGCGCCGCGTGGCAGTTGATTGGACGTGGGTGTCTCCACTTCCCCATGGCACCTGGGCAACTGCACGGATCGGACAAGTCCCTGCATGCAAAGCGGGTCATGATTACCTCGATCGTGGAGGTCGGCGGTTGGCCTTCGCCGGCCATAAGTACGGAACGGCGTGCGCCCTTCCAGTCCATCCCTTCATGCTTCTCCTTCTTCCCGGTCCTTGCTCCGTCTTGCTGCGATGGCTCTGATCCGCGGGTTCTTGTCGGCAGAGAAGGGAAAGGCTCCCTGAGAGGAACCAGACCCGCTCCCGTCGAAGAAATGGCTCGCCCTCCACGGCCCGGACGAGGGGGCCCATCAGGTGGTGTCGAGGCCCTGGTGCGAGCGGGCACCGCCGGGGTTCCCGCTTCCCTTGTACGCCCACATCGAGGGCCCTGAAGGAGTTGATGCTGATCGCCACGGGCGGCGCCGCCGTCGGCGCCGACGGGTCACGAAGGTGTGGGTCGTCCCCCCTGGGGTCCACACCGAGGGCTCCTCCCGAGAGTTCGTGCTTTGTGCCGCCATGCCTCCTTAGTCTTGGATTCGCCTTCCTCCCTTCTTCGCCTCCATCATCTCGCAGGGAGAACTCCTGGAGCTTTGGCTGCAGCACGCCGGCTGCAGCACCCTCACGACCAAAGCAGAGGTCGCGGTTGTTGCTCTGGGCGAGGTCTTCATGACTCGAGGCTAGAGCGAGATCGCCCAGGTTTGCAGGAAAAGAGGCGCCTTCATGATCCACTTGGAGTACGATGGTGCTTCGGTGATGTTCTTCAAGGTCTTCGATGCGAATGGGCGCTGGCTGGAGTGCTACCCCGGGAGAGGTGGTCGGGACCCTACTACGGCGAGGACTGGGCCCGCCGACAGCTCCCTTGGCGGCTCCTCAGGCGGCGGAGGCGTCGGAAGTTCCAGCGACTCCGGCGAGCTCTTCGCGACTCCGGAGACGAGCGACAACAGCTACGAGCCCCCGAGCCGGTGCCGCTCCTGGAGCAGGGCGGGCTCGTCAGGCCGTCGCCGACTCTGATCTGGATGGGGTTGGCGCCGGTGCTTGACGGCCCACTATTGATGATGGCATCTTTTGCAGGGGCGCGTGTAGTTAGTGTCCCTTTAGGATCTGTTCCCTGCGAGGAATCAAAGACGCATCCCGTGGGGGCTTGTAAGGTGCATGTGATCCTGTTTTGTTAATATAACCCTTGTCGTAGAACTGTGCGAGTTGCTCATTCTGTTTTAGCTCAGTTCTCCCTTTCGAACCTCACGAGGGCTTGGTGCTCTGCGCCGACAGGTCCCAGTCCCAAGGCGGCTTCAGCCGTCGCTGGTATGCCAGGACGCGATGCCGTGGTCAAGGCCAGGAGGTGAGCGACCCGGGGTCCCGTAAGAGCCCCTGAGTCGCGATGCTCAGGAGGTCCCCTTTGGCGCTCAAGCAGCCATTGTTCGGTAAGAAAGGGGAGCGGCGTCGCTAACACGGGATTGCATTAGGTGCGGGGATGGTGCCACGGTAGCTGGTGCTTCCGGGTGGTGACTTATCTCGAGAATCAGGGGCCGTTCTCTGGTGTGTTGCCGGGTTCGTGCATCGGCAGGCGTGAGGTTGCTCGGCGAGGTCCTCGCGTGTCCCTCCTCTCTCGCCTTTGCTCCCCTTTCTGCTCTATGTCCTCGAGTCTCAGCCATTGCTGGTATGCTAGGTCGCGATGCCGTGGACAAGGCCAGAGGGTGAGGGCTGGAGAGCCAGTAGGAGCCCTGAGTCGCGATGCTCAGGCACCCCCCCTTTAACGTGCAAGCGGTTCGCGCGGATGAGAGTGAAGGAGACACCGCAAGGGCCTCGCCTGACGCAGCTCCTTTAGGAGATCCTGTAGACCTATCATAGAAAGAACGAGGGGTTGCCATGACAATTGACAGTTAGCCGTTGGTTGCTTCTGAGGGGCGATGAGGCACTAAAGGCTTGACGAGGTGGCGCCATGCGGGGCTGCCGCGGCCAGAGCTCAGCCATTCAGGTTTGTCGGCGTTGCAGGGATGGACCCATGCGCAAGTGTCGTGCCGTTTGGGAGCAGCTCCGTCAGTTGGCGTCAGTTGAGCGGGCAACTAGGTCAAACTCATTAGCCGCGAAGGAGTGGATTCATTCAAGTAGATGCTGTGAAGGCAGACATCACTGGGTTTGGCCCGAGCGACTTGGGGATGATGCAGCCCGTGGGGCGCCCCCTACAAGGTAAGCTAACAACATGAAATAAAAGGGATACATGCCGCAGGGACGGACCCACGCGGCCTAGGAATAATGCAGCCCTGGGGGGCGCTCCCAGCTGGAAGTGAAACTTGAAAGATGTCACCTGATGATGTTGAGGACGAAGGAGTGTTGGTGTAGCAGACTCGGTGGGTTGCGGAAGCCGGTCCTCACGAGCCCCCAGGCCCAAGGGCCTCGGGAGGCTCCGGAGGCGCTGGTGGTTCCTTACGGACCATCTCCATCTTCGCCAGGGCTGTGGAATGCCTGGCCTCTTGAGCCTCCATGATGCCCCTCGTGAGGCGCTGGTACGTGGCAGCCGTGTTCGGCAAGCCGTAAGGCATGCGAACATAGCTGTGGGGTGGACCTTCGCAGCGCCCCACTCGCGAGGGCCAGAGGCGCTCTAGAGAGGCGACTCGATTGAGCCCTGGTATGTCGATGCAGACGCGTAGCCCACCATCCTCGCCTGGATGGGGAGCCACAGCTGGTAGGCGGTGGCCGCCTCTCATGACTCTTGACTCCTGTAGCTCCTGAATGGCCTTGCTGACGAACTCCTGAGGGTATGGCTGTCCTTGCTTTACTCCTTCCTGAGGGAAACATGCTTCGAAACACGCCTCCATGTGGTGCCCAAGCGCCTCCCTCGTGAACTTAGCCAGGTCGGTGGCCCTCCAGGGGAGAGCCCCCGAGCCCTGCCTGAGGAGGGCGCCGGGTGCGCTTTCCTATGCGATGGAAGGAGGTTCCCCCTGGGCAGGCGCGGGCCCTGAGGGGCCTGCCTCCTGAGGGGCCGAGCTGGACGATGTCTTCTTCTTCTTGGGGGCGGTCTCGGGAAGCCTCCTGCTTCCGCGATCCGGGTCTTCCAGTGACGCGGCCTGAAAGGCTCGTTCCAGGGAACACACCGCGTCCTTCTCTTCACAGGGCACCATGATGACTCCGCCACTTCCTGGCATCTTGAGGACGTTGTAGCCGTGGTGAGTTACGGCCATGAACTTGGCCAGCGCTGGGTACCCAAGGATGGCGTTGTACGTCAGGCGAATGTGAGCGACGTCGAAGTTGATGAGCTCGGTGCGGTAGTTGTCGCGTGTCCCGAAGGTGATTGGGAGGCGGACCTGCCCAATCGGGACCATGGAGCCGCCGGTGACTCCGGAGAAAGGCTTGGCCAGCTGAAGCTGGTCGTAGGGCACTTGGAGATTGTTGAATGTTTCCACGGACAGGATGTTGAGCCCTGCCCCGCCATCGATGAGGGTCCTGGTGACCACCACATTGCTGATGATTGGGGAACAAAGCATCGAGAGGACTCTGGCTGTAGCTGCACACTTGAGCTGATCTGCTAAGCTGAACGTGATGGCGCATGCCGACCACCTGAGAGGGCGCGTGGCTTCCAGCTTGGGGAGGACTGCATTCACTTCGCGGGCGAACTGCTTGAAGATGCGTTGAGAGGCTGGGGCTTGAGCTCCTCCCAGGATGCAGGCGACTGCGCGCAGCTCCTGGAAGCCCCTAGCCCCCTCGTCCTGATGGCGGTCCTCGTTTCCCCTTGGCTGCGGCGGCAGCGGAGGGAGGCCTGCGTTGCCTTGCGGGTGATCCTCGCGAGGCTGATCCCTCCAGTCTCCCTCGCGAGGCGGGTCTTGCCAGCGATCCTCGCGAGGTTGATCGCACCACCCTTGGCGCAGGCCACGGTCTTCCCAGCGTCCTGCATTCCTTCCTCCTCCTCGACCGTAGCCCCAGTCACCGTGGTTGGGGCAACGACCGATCCTTCCTTCTCGCACGGCTCAGAGCTCTTGACATTCGTTGGTGTTGTGGGTGTGGAGGTCATGGTACACACAGTACCGACTGCCCTTGGGAGGTTCGACAGATCTCTGCCCCACTTGGTGTCTGGTTCTACCGCGAGCACGGCAGCCCCCTTGCGCTTCACATCCTTGGCCTTGGGCTTCTTCTTTTCTGGGTCTACGGCAGGCAGCTCGAGGAGGGAGAGACGCCCTTCCTCAGCCCTGGTGCACTTGGTTGCCAAGTTGAACAACTCCAAGGAAGTGCACAGGTCTTCATGCATCTCCAGCTCCTCCTTCATCTTGACATCGCGCACGCCGTCGGAGAAGGCTGAGATGATGGCCTCCTCGGTCACCTTCAGAATCTTGAGGCGTGCATTGTTGAAGCGCTGGATGTACTTCTGCAGGGTCTCTCCGGGTTGTTGCTTGATGCGGCGCATGTCGCTCATGGCGGGTGGCCGGTCACGAGTACCTTGGAAGTTGGCGATGAAGCGGGTGCGCATCTTGTCCCAGGAGGAGATCGTGCCTGGGGCCAGGTTCAGGAGCCAGGTTCGGGCCCCGTCCTTGAGCGCCATGGGAAACCAGTTCGCCATGACCTTCTCGTCTCCGTTGGCAGCTTCGATGCCCAGCTCATAGAGCTGGAGGAACTCCACAGGGTCGGCCGTGCCGTCGTAACGAGGAGGCAGGTCTGGCTTGAACTTGCCGGGCCACGCGATGCTGCGTAGCTCGGCGGTGAATGCTCGGCAGCCTACTGTGGCCACGGGAAGCCTTGGGTGATGAAGAGCTTGGTCTTGCATGCCCCCACACGCTGCAGCTGGGAGCAGCGCGGGGTCTTGACGCTCGGGAGCAGGAGCATGGTCGCGACGTGCTGGAGCAGGGAGCGCCCGGGCAGCTTCTTGAGGGTGAGGGACTTCTTGGCAGCTCTGCTCTTGCCGCGCTGGCACCTGACGGAGCAGGTTCCGCCCAGGGGCCACGCGCCTTGGAGCCATGGCGCCTTCTTGAGGAGGAGGCGGCCGGGGCGCCGCCGGAGCTTCGTCACCCGCGCGGGGCGGGGTGTGGTGCAGCGGAACGGACGGCGCAGGAGAGCCCCCTGCGGCGCGGACGAGCTCGGCGACGCGGTCGAGCCATTTTTTGTAGATGTCGTCGATAGGACGGTAGCGCAGGAGCTCGTTTGCCGCGATGAGCGTAGCTCGAGCCTCCATGGGTGCGCAGAGCGCGCGGGACGAAGAACCAGCTGGGGTGAGCGAGGGAGTAGCGGTGCGGCCGTCTTGCCGCACGGCCGGATGCTGAGACGACGCTTGCTCCTCGTCCCCCGCCGGGCCGGTGGCGGCGTTGACGGCAGGTGACGGGGAACGGCGAGGACGCCCACCGACAGGATTCATCTGGGCGACGCGGGAAGCGAGAGCGGCCCGTCGCTCGGCGCGGGCCCGACGAGCGTCAGACATGGACGCGATGGTCGAAGGAGAACGGGGTGGTGGAAGACGAATTCCGGCGCACCCCTACCTGGCACGCCAAATATTGGATTTCGGGTTCCGGCAGACCCTTGAGGTTCGAACACTGGGGTGCGCGCGGAGATTTCGCCTTCTACCTACCTGCACCCCTCCGCCTTGCTAAGATCTAAGCTATGGAAAGAACAGTACAAGAGACACATGGTTTATACTGGTTCGGGCCACCGTTGTGGTGTAATACCCTACTCCAGTGTGTGGTGTGGTGGATTGCCCCTTGGGCTGACGATAATGAGCAATACAAGGAAGAACAGCCTCGCGAGGGTCTGTTCTTGGTTGGGAGGATGAACTGCTAGGGGGAGTTCAGTCACCCTTCCCTCTCTCTCTTCTCGATTGCGCCCCTAGCTAGTTTTTGGGTTGGCCGATTCTGGATCCTCTCTACCCTGGGGGTGGCTATTCCTATTTATAGGCAAAGGCCCTGGGCCTCTTCCCAAATATTGAGTGGGAAGGGCGCCAACAATTGGCCATTTTGAAGGGGAACATCGGGTATACTTATCCTGACTAAAGTTGGTCCTCGCCTGCCAAAGGCTCTGGTGGTGACGCTGGCTTGGGCTCCACAATGACTTCCTCCCTGCCGTTGGACTGGTCTTTGTCTCGTTGCACCGAAACGGGTGCCTTTGCTTGATGCTCTCGCCTGCACTTGCTCCCTTTGCACCAAAGGGGAAAGGAGGACACTGCGCGGGCTGGCGCCCGCCTGGCGCCCTTGGTCGTCATGGCTTGCATCACAGGCACCTCGTGAGGTACCCCGCCTTGATCTCTCCACCTCCACGCTAGCCAGCCTGATGTGGCCGTGCCTGAGGAAGCTCCGTGTCGTCCGCCCCGCGAGGCTTGGCCCCTCGTGAGGGTCTTGGGTGTGTGTCGATGAAGACGGGCCGTGCTGGGCCCCTTTAAGACACGCCGCACGCCGCAGGCAGGCAAGTCTGGGGACCCCCGTTCCTAGAACGCCGACATAGTTGGGATAGCCCACTGCGATAGAGCTCGGATTTTAGCCGGATTTGCTTCAATTCCTCTACTGGAGACGATGAAGCCCAGGAGCTTTCCGGCGGGTATGCCGAAAACACAGTTTTCTGGATTGAGCTTAATGTCGTATGTTCGGAGATTGTTGAATGTGAGCCTCAAGTCGTCTATTAAGAAGTCGACATGTCTGGTTTTAACGAACATATCGTCTACGTATGCCTCCACTGTTTTGCCGATCTGCTTTTCCAGACATGTCTGAATCATGCGCTGATATGTTGCGCTGGTATTTTTGAGCCCAAAGGGCATTGTGTTAAAACAGAAGGGGCCATATGGTGTGATAAATGCCGTTGCGGCTTGATCGGACTCCGCCATCTTAATTTGGTGGTAACCGGAGTATGCTTTGAGGAAGCACAATGAGTCGTGTCCTGCGGTGGCGTCGATAATTTGATCGATGCGAGCGAGGGGGAAGGGATCCTTTGGGCAAGCCTTATTGAGGTCCTTGAAGTCGACGCATAGGCGCCAGGATTTGTCCTTCTTTGGTACCATTACCAGGTTTGCTAGCCAGTCCGGATGTTTTATTTCTCTGATGAATCCGGCCTCCAGTAACTTGGCTAGCTCCTCTCCCATGGCTTGTCGCTTATGTTCGGAGAAATGCCGAAGAGTCTACTTGACCGGCTTGAATCCCTTTAGAATGTTAAGGCTATGCTTGGCCAGCCTGTGTGGGATTCCTGGCATGTCTGAAGGATGCCAGGTGAATATGTCCCAATTCTCGCGCAGGAACTCCCGTAGTGCGGCGTCTACAGCAGGGTTTAACTGTGCCCGATGGATGCAGTTTTTGTGGGGTCCGTTGGATGGACTTGGAATTTGACTATTTCATCCGCTGGTTTAAAAGAGGTGGACTTGGATCTTTTGTCGAGTATCACGTCGTCCCTGTCCACCATGGAGCGCAGCGTAGTTAATTCCTCCGCCGCAAGGGCTTCGGATAATGCCTCGAGGCCAGTGCGGCTATTTTGTTCTCGGCGTGGAGTGCTATGTCCGGATCACTAGCTAGAGTGATGATTCTGTTGGGCCGGGGCATTTTGAGCTTCATGTACCCATAATGGGGTATGGCTTGGAAGATCGTGAATGCCTCCCGCCCTAGAAGGGCGTGGCATCCGCTACTGAACGGGGCCACTTGGAATGTAATTTCTTCGGACCTGTAATTCTCCGGAGTGCCGAATACCACATCTAGTGTGATTTTACCAGCGCTATGTGCCTCCCAACTGGGGATGATTCCTCGGAATGTCGTGCTGCTTTGCTCAATATGGTTTCTATCTATTTCCATTTTTTGAAGAGTCTCCTCATAAATGAGGTTTAATCTGCTGCCGCCGTCCATGAGCACTTTAGTAAGCCAAAAGCCGTCCACAATTGGACTGAGGACCAAGGCGGCTAGTGCTCGGGCTGTTCGGAATTTAGGTTCATCACTGGCATTGAAGGTGATAGCCGTGTCGCTCCGTGGATTTATTGCTGCCACGTGGCAGACTTCGGCAAGGCTACAGAGTGCTCGCTTATGCCTATTATTTGAGGCGAAGGTCTCGAAGACTGTTAGTACTATATTGTCATCCACGGGATGGTGCTCTGAGGTGTTTTGAATGAGGAGATCCTCATCGCTCTTGGCCACCTGCCAGAGTACCCAACATGCTCTAAGGTTGTGTGTTGGTATGGTATCCGCTGTACTATGAATTTTGCAAGGCCCGTTAAGCCATCCCTCCAATACGGTTCCACGCCATGTACTGGGCTTTTGCTTCTTTGTAATTGAGTCGGGAGACTTATGAGAGTGCACCCTTTTAGTTCGGACTGGGGTTTTTGTCAGAGCCGGATTATCCCAAAATTTTATTTGGGTTTTCCAGGCGCTTTCCATCGCATAGTACTTACGTACTATGGCCACCAAGTCAGCGAAGTGTGCAATGTCACGGCGACTTATGGCGTTGAGGTTTCCCTTGTCCACGCAATTGTTGCAGAAGAACGAAATTGTGTCTTCCTCGCGACAGTCCTTGACATTGTTCATTACAAGGAGGAATCTGGCCCAATAGTGATGTACTGTCTCTTGGGGCTCTTGCTTAATGTGGGAAAGATCGTTTATATCTGGGTGGGTGGGTGGATTTAAGTCCAGACCTTGACCCAATCTGAGACCCAGGGGCGGAGGAGTTTCCGATCTTGGAAGTTCGGGCTCCGGGATGTTGCCCCGCAGGTTCGGCATGCAGCCTGATTCTAGGTTCAGGTTTAGGGCGATGTCCTCCTCTGGATGGGTATCCGGCTCGGAGAGCTCGGGAATCCATACATAGTTCATCCTTAGGATAGAGGAAGAATCACCGCATTGCTCCTCCACCACCGTTATCTGATGGGTGACCGGCGAAGAGTTAATCTCCCTTTGGTCGGCTTTAAGCCCAATCCGATCGTAGTCTGTAGCGACTCCCAGAGCGGCAATGCAATCCAAGAGCTCATTCAAAGAGGAGAGCTCCATTGGATCCATCTGCTCAGTGAATTTCGAGCCAATGTGGAGGCTACTTTTGATGACCCGAGAAGTCATCGTCGGCGCAGCGGCCGAGCGGGCGGTCATGATGGAGCCGCCTAGTCGAAGAGTTTGGCCTACAGCCAGGGCTCCCCCAGAGGTGATGTTGTTCTTGACAACGAGACGAGCCATCCCTCCTTATGATGACGACACAGTGGAACTCTCAATGAAAGCACCAATGTCGGTGTCAAAATCGGCGGATCTCGGGTAGGGGGTCCCGAACTGTGCGTCTAAGGCGGATGGTAACATGAGGCGGGGGACACAATGTTTACCCAGGTTCGGGCCCTCTTGATGGAGGTAATACCCTACGTCCTTCTTGATTGATCTTGATGATATGAGTATTACAAGAGTTGATCTACCACGATATCATAGAGGCCAAACCTTAGAAGCTAGCCTATGGTATGATTGTTGTTGTCCTACGGACTAAACCCTCCGGTTTATATAGACACCAGAGGGGGCTAGGGTTACACAAAGTCGGTTACAAGGGAGGAGATCTACATATCCGTATTCCCAAGCTTGCCTTCCACGCCAAGGAGAGTCCCATCCGGACATGGGATGAAGTCTTCAATCTTATATCTTCATAGTCCAACAGTCCGGCCAAAGGATATAGTCCGGCTGTCCGGAGAACCCCTAATCCAGGACTCCCTCACTTATCCTTCGAGCTTCGGCTCGAAGAGCCCCTCAACAATCTCTTCATAATTTTCTTTCTCCGATTTTTTTTGAAATTTTTAGTGACTCAAAATAAAAATGAACCAAACTTAACAAGATTGGTAGCAACTACTCCTACAAGTGCCTAGAGGCCATATCATGCATTAAAACTACTTTTGACCACATAAATTTGACATGCAAGCTCAAGAACAGGGTCACCTAAGCAGCAAAAAATTGCAATAAATAAAGCACTAGAACAAAAACTAATTGGACCATTGGAGGAGTCACATACCGAAGAACAATCCCCCAAAGCAGTTTTGTGAATGGAGCTTTGAGCAAGGAGATCGAAAATGGTAGCAAGATGAGCTAGAACTCGGGTTTGAGCTAGTGGATGATTTTTTCTGGAGGAATACGGAGTGTGTGTGTGCTGGAATAAGTGGAGGGGCCCATGTGGGGTCCATGAGGCAGGGGGCGCGCCCTGGACCCTCGTGGCCAGGTGGTGTGGCCCCCTAGTGTGTTCTTAGTGCCAATAATTCTTAAATATTCTACGAAAAATCATCTAAAATTTTCAGGACATTTGGAGAACTTTTATTTCGGGGTATCTTTTATTTCAAGGATGATTCGGAAAATAGACAGAAAATACTATTTTTCTTTATTTAATCTAAATAACAGAAAGTAAAAGGAGGGTATAGAGAGTTGTGCTTTCTAACTTCATCCATCTCATGCTCATCAAAAGGAATCCACTAACAAGGTTGATCAAGTCTTGTTAACAAGCTCTTTCCAAATCGCATGAAATCGAAGAATTTTTGAATAACACTATGTTACCTCAACGGGGTTATGCACGTCCCCAACAATAAGAATATCATATTTCTTCTTGACAGTAGGAAGAGGGAATTCGAAACCTCCTATAATAATCGTTGGAATTTTTCCAATAGAATTTATACTGTGGACTTGAGGTTGTTTCCTCGGAAAGTGTACCGTATGCTCATTACCATTAACATGAAAAGTGACATTGCCTTTGTTGCAATCAATAACATCCCCTGCAGTATTCAAAAAGGGTCTACCAAGAATAATAGACATACTATCGTCCTAAGGAATACCAAGAATAACAAAGTCCATTAAAATAGTAACGTTTGCAACCACAACAGGCACATCCTCACAAATACCGACAGGTACAACAGTTGATTTATCAGCCATTTGCAAAGATATTTCAGTGGGTGTCAACTTATTCAAATCAAGTCTATGATATAAAGAGAGAGGCATAACACTAACACCGGCTCCAAGATCACATAAATCAGTTTTAACATAATTTCTTTTAATGGAGCATGGTATAGTTGGCACTCCGAGATCTCCTAGTTTCTTTGGTATTCCACCCTTAAAAGTATAATTAGCAAGCATGGTGGAAGTTTCAGCTTTCAGTATATTTCTTTTATTAGTAACAATATCCTTCATGTATTAGCAGAAAGATTCATTTTAAGCATATCAGTCAAACACATACGCAAAAAGATAGGTCTAACCATTTCAGCAAAGCACTCAAAATCCTCATCATCCTTTTTCTTGGATGGTTTAGGAGGAAAAGGCATGGGCTTCTCAACCCATGGTTCTCTTTCTTTACCGTGCTTCCTAACAATGAAGTCTCTCTTATCATAATGTTGATTCTTTGATTGTGGGTTATCAAGATCAATAGCAGGTTCAATTTCTACATCATTGTTATTGCTAGGTTGAGCATCAACATGAACATCATCACTAGGTTCATGTTCATTACCAGATTGTGTTTCAACATCAGAAATAGAAATATCATTAGGATTCTCAGGTGTGTTAGCAACAGGTTCACTAGAAGCATGCAGAGTCCTATCATTTTTCCTTTTCCTCTTCTTAGAAGGACTAGGTGCATCAACATTAATTCTCTGAGAATCTTACTCAATTCTCTTAGGGTGGCCCTCAGGATACAAAGGTTCCTGAGTCATTTTACCACCTCAAGTCACAACTCTAACAACATTTTCATTTTTCTTATTATCTAATTCATTGAGCAAACCATTCTGAGCTTTAAGTACTTGTTCTACTTGAGTAGTAACCATAGAAGCATGTTTACTAATAAGTTTAAGTTCACCCTTAACTCTAGACATATAATCACTCAAGTGTTCAATCATATAAGAATTATGTTTCAATTGTCTACCAACATAGGCATTGAAGTTTTCTTGTTTAACAATAAAATTATCAAACTCATCCAAGCATTGGCTAGCAGACTTATTATGAGGAATATCACCTTCATCAAATCTATAGAGAGAATTTACCTTTACTACCTGTGTCGGGTTATCAAGACCATGTATTTCTTCAATAGGTGGTAAATTCTTAACATCTTCAGCTTTAATACCCTTTTCTTTCATAGATTTCTTAGCCCCTTGCATATCTTCAGGGCTGAGAAATACAATACCCCTTTTCTTCGGAGTTGTCTTAGGAGTTGCTTCAGGAAGTGTCCAATCATTATCATTACTCATCATATTATTCAATAGCAATTCAGCTTGATCAACAGTTCTTTCCCTGAAAACACAACCAGCACAACTATCCAGGTGGTCTCTGGAAGCATCGGTTAGTCCATTATAAAAGATATCAAGTATTTCATTTTTCTTGAGAGGATGATCAGGCAAAGAATTAAGTAATCAGAGAAGCCTCCCCCAAGCTTATGGGAGATTCTCTTCTTCAATTTGCACAAAATTATATATTTCCCTTAAGGCAGCTTGTTTCTTTTGAGCGGGGAAATATTTTGCAGAGAAGTAATAAATTATATCTTGGGGACTACGCACACAACCAGGATCAAGAGAATTAAACCATGTTTTAACATCACCCTTTAATGAGAACAGAAATAACTTAAGGATATAGTAATAACGAATTTTTTTCTCATTAGTGAATAGGGTGGCTATATCATTTGATTTAGTAAGATGTGCCACAACAGTTTCAGATTCATAGCCATAAAAAGGATCAGATTCAACCAAAGTAATTAACTCAGGATCGACAGAGAAATCATAATCCTAATCAGAAATACAGATAGGTGAAGTAGCAGAAGCAGGGTCATATTTCATTCTAGCACTCAAGGATTTTTCTTTCAACTTAGCTAACAATTTCTTAAGATCATATCTATCATTGCAAGCTAAAAAATCTCTAGCAGTTTCTTCATCCATAACATAGCACTCGGGCACAACAGGCAATTCATATCTGGGGGGAGAATCTTCATCATCACTTTCATCAATATTATCAGTTTCAATAATTTCATTCTCTCTAACCCTAGCAAGTTGTTCATCAAGAAATTCACCTAATGGCACAATATTATCAAGCATAGAAGTAGTTTCATCATATGCATCATGCATAGAAGAAGTGGCATCATCTATAACATGCGACATGTCAGAATGAATAGCAGGTGTAGGTGTCGCAAATTTACTCATAACAGAAGGTGAATCAAGTGCAGAGCTAGATGGCAGTTCCTTACCTCCCCTCGTAGTTGAGGGAAAAATCTTGGTTCTTTCATCTTTCAAGTTCCTCATAGTGATCAACAGATATAAATCCCAAGTGACTCAAAGAATAGAGCTATGCTCCCCGGCAACGGCGCCAGAAAATTGTCTTGATAACCCACAAGTATAGGGGATCACAATAGTTTTTGAGGGTAGAGTATTCAACCCAAATTTATTGATTCGACACAAGGGGAGCCAAAGAATATTCTCAAGTATTAACAGTTGAGTTGTTAATTCAACCGCACCTGAAAGACTTACTATTTGCAGCAAAGTATTTAGTAGCAAAGTAATATGGAAGTAACAATAACGGTGGCAAAAGTAACAGTAGCAGTTTGATAGTAATTGTAACAATGGCAACAGAAAAGTAACTAAGTGGAGATCAATATGCGAAAAGCTCGTAGGCAATGGATCAGTGATGGATAATTATGTCGTATGCGATTCCTCATGCAACAGTTATAACATAGGGTGACAAAGAACTAGGTCCAGTTCATCAATGTAATGTAGGCATGTATTCCGAATATAGTCATACGTGCTTTTGGAAAAGAACTTGCATGACATCTTTTGTCCTACCCTCCCATGGCAGCGGGGTCCTATTGGAAACTAAGGGATATTAAGGCCTCCTTTTAATAGAGTACCGGACCAAAGGATTAACACTTAGTGAATACATGAACTCCTCAAACTACGGTCATCACCGGTAAGTATCCCAATTATTGTCACTTCGGGGTTACCGAATCATAACACATAGTAGCTGACTATTGACTTGCAAAATAGGATCAAGAACTCATATATATTCATGAAAACATAATAGGTTCAGATCTGAAATCATGGCACTCGGGCCCTAGTGACAAGCATTAAGCATAGCAAAGTCATAGCAACATCAATCTTAGAACATAATGGATACTAGGGATCAAACCCTAACAAAACTAACTCGATTACATGATAAATATCATCCAACCCATCACCACCCAGCAAACCTATGATGGAATTACTCACGCACGGTGGTGAGCATCATGAAATTTGTGATGGAGGAAGGTTGATGATGACGATGGCAACGAATTCCCCTCTTCGGAGCCCTGAACGGACTCCAGATCAACCCTCCCGAGAGAGATTAGGGCTTGC
The DNA here is from genome assembly GCF_018294505.1 of Triticum aestivum. Lineage (NCBI taxonomy): Eukaryota > Viridiplantae > Streptophyta > Magnoliopsida > Poales > Poaceae > Triticum > Triticum aestivum. The sequence continues at coordinate 478,838,596 of NC_057803.1, forward strand.
GTGCCGCTCCGTATCGTAAAATGTGATGAATCCTTCTCCTTGATTTTTTTCTCCTCGAACGTGAATATATAGAGTTGGAGTTGAGGTCGGTGGAGCCTCAGGGGGCCCACGAGACAGGGGGGAGCGCCCCCCACCCTCGTGGACATGATGTGGCCCCCCTGGTGTTGATTCTTTTGCTAGTATTTTTTATATATTCCAAAAATATTCTCTGTGAAGTTTTAGGTCATTCCGATTACTTTTATTTCTGCACAAAAATAACACCATGGCAATTCTGCTGAAAACAGCGTTAGTCCGGGTTAGTTCCATTCAAATTATGAAAGTTAGAGGCCAAAACAAGGTCAAAAGTGTTTGTAAAAGTAGATACGATGGAGACGTATCACAACTCATAAACAAGAAACATATCCTTAGTCCTTTTCAGGTATTTCAGGGTGTTCTAGACTGCTGTCCAGTGATCCACTCCAGGATTACTTTGGTACCTCCCTGCTAAACTCATATCAAGGCACACATCAGGTTTGGTACACAGCATTGCATACATGCTAGAACCTATGGCTGAAGCATAGGGAATGACTTTCATTTTCTCTCTATCTTCTCTGGTGGTCAGGCATTGGGTCTGACTCAACATCACACCTTGTAACACAGGCAAGAGCCCTTTCTTTGACTGATCCATTTTGAACTTCTTCAAAACTTTATCAAGGTATGTGCTTTGTGAAAGTCCAATTAAGCATCTTGATCTATCTCTATAGAAGGCAGCGGGAGGACACCGCGCTGAGGAAGGAGGAGGACATGCAAAGGAGGCAGGAGGAGGCCTAGAGGAGGAAGGAGGCGGACCAGAACAAGGATGGGTATGAGGTATGATCGATCATGCGCTTGCTCGTTCCTTTTGCTATGAGTTCAGTTTTCGTGTTCCTTTCTGCTCCTGTTTGAATTGGTAAAATGAGAATCATTAGCGTTACTTTCTGTTCATCAGCGTGTTTTGACCAATCATCAGCATTTAGGCAGGTTTAGATCTCTGAAAAAACTGATGTTTGTTGTCACTATAATGGTAGAAGTAGAATAGTTGATCACAATTCTGTTGCATTACAATTTAAAACCCCAATCCCTTGCCATATTTTTTCTACTAAAGAAATGCCTAAAAATGCCCACCTCAGCTTATGGATGATGCAGAGCGTGTTAATTCTTTGTATGGAATTCTAGCTAGTGTTTGATCTTGATGAAGTGACCGTTCTAAGGATAAATCACCACCCCGATCTCTATATCTAGTCAGGTGAGAGTGGTTCTGGCCTCGGTTGGATGAGGATGGGCCTGGGGTCTCTGGCGATTCGGGCGACGTGGCCCCTCCGCCTCCCCCGCTGCCTCCGGCGCGCCTCACGGTCGACCCCCCCGTCTCCCTCTCCGCTGCCGGCCACTGCCTCCTCGCTGCCCGCCCCCTCGTCGGAGGATGCGCCACCGCCGTCGGCCAGTCCTGAGCTATCCCGCTTCCGCTGGTCCGACCTCGTGGACGACAAGGTGGCCTCGCCCGCCGGTGACTGCCCTGGCTCGCCCCCCCTCCCGTGCCCTCGGTCTCGCAGCCCCGCCGTGTGTGGTCACCGGCCTGACCACCCACGGGAGTGAAGGAAATATGCCCTAGAGGCGATAATAAAGTTGTTATTTATGTTTCCTTATATCATAATAAATGTTTATTATTCATGCTAGAATTGTATTAACTGGAAACTTAGTACATGTGTGAATACATAGACAAACAAAGTGTCCCTAGTATGCCTCTACTAGACTAGCTCGTTAGTCAAAGATGGTGAAAGTCTCCTGACCATACACATGTGTTGTCATTTGATGAACGGGATCACATCATTAGAGAATGGTGTGATGGACAAGACCCATCCGTTAGCTTAGCATAATGATTGTTTAGTTTTACTGCTATTGCTTTCATCATGACTTATACATGTTCCTCTGACAATGAGATTATGCAACTCCTGAATACCATAGGAACACTTTGTGTGCTATCAAACATCACAACGTAACTGGGTGATTATAAAGATGCTCTACAGGTGTCTCTGATGGTGTTTGTTGAGTTGGCATAGATCGAGATTAGGATTTGTCACTCCGTGTATCGGAGAGGTATCTTTGGGCCCTCTCGGTAATGCACATCACTATAAGCCTTGCAAGCAATGTGACTAATGAGTTAGTTACGGGATGATGCATTATGGAACGAGTAAGGAGACTTGCCGATAACGAGATTGAACTAGGTATGATGACATCGACGATTGAATCTCGGGCAAGTAACATACCGATGACAAAGGGAATAACGTATGTTGTTATGCGGTTTGACCGATACAGGTCTTCGTAGAATATGTATGAACCAATATGAGCATCCAGGTTCCGCTATTGGTTATTGACCGGAGATGTGTCTCGGTCATGTCTACATAGTTCTTGAACCTGTAGGGTCCGCATGCTTAACGTTTGATGACGATTTGTATTATGAGTTATGTGATTTGATGACCGAAGTTTGTTCGGAGTCCCGGATGAGATCATGGACATGACGAGGAGTCTCGAAATGGTCGAGAGGTAAAGATCGCTATATTGGAAGGTAATATTCTGACACCAGAATGGTTCTAAAGTGTTTCGGGTATTTTTCGGAGTACCGGGAGGTTACCGGAACCCCCCGGGGAAGTAGTCAGCCTTAATGGGCTTTAGGGGAAAGGAGAGAAGGGCCTCAAGGGGTGGCTGCGCCACCCTCCATGACTGGTCCGAATTGGACTAGGAGGGGGCGGCGGCCCCCTCTTTCCTTCTCCCCTCTTCCTCCTCCCCTTGGGCTGGCCTCTTCTTCCCCCTCCTTTATATACATGGGAGGGGGGCACCCCAAAGGCACACCAAGTCTTCTCTTAGTCGTGTGCGGTGCCCCCTCCAAAGTTACACACCTCAATCATAATGTCGTAGTGCTTAGGCGAAACCCTGCGACGGTAACTTCATCATTACCGTCGCCATGCCGTCATGCTGACGAAACTCTCCCTCGCCCTCAACTGGATCAAGAGCCCGAGGGACATCATCATGTTGAACGTGTGCTGAACACGGAGGTGCCATACATTCGGTGCTAGGATCGGTTGGATCGCGAAGACGTTCGACTACATCAACTGCATTACTAAACACTTCTGCTTTCGGTCTACGAGGGTACATGGACACACTCTTCCCACTCATTGCTATGCTTCTCCTAGATAGGTCTTGCATGATCGTAGGAATTTTTTTGAAATACTGCATTCCCCAACAGTGGCATCCGAGCCAGGTCTATGCTTAGATGTTATATGCATGAGTAGAACACAAAGAGTTGTGGGCGATAATAGTCATACTACTTACCACCAATGTCTTGCTTTGATTCGGCGGCATTGTTGGATGAATTGGCCCAGACCGACATTACATGACTGCGTTCATGATATTGGTTCTACCGACGTGCTTCACACACAGGTGACTGGCGGGTGTCTGTTTCACCAACTTTAATTGAATCGAGTTTGACTATGACCAGTCCTTGTTGAAGGTTAAAACATCACACTTGACGAAAAATCGTTGTGGTTTTGATGCGTAGGTAAGAACCGTTCTTGCTAGAAGCCCGTAGCAGCCACGTAAAACTTGCAACAACAAAGTAGAGGACATCTAACTTGTTTTGCAGGGCGTGTTGTGATGTCATATGGTCAAGACGTGATGAGATATAAATTGTTGTATGAGATGATCATGTTTTCTAAAAGTTATTGGCAACTGGCAGGAGCCTTATGGTTGTCGCTTTATTGTATGAAATGCAACCGCCATGTAATTGCTTTACTTTATCACTAAGCTCTAGCGATAGTTGTAGAAGCAATAGTTGGCAAGACGACAACGATGCTATGATGGAGATCAAGGTGTCAAGCCGGTGATGATGGAGATCATGACGGTGCTTTGGAGATGGAGATCAAAGGCACAAGATGATGATGGCCATATCATGTCACATATTTTGATTGCATGTGATGTTTATCCTTTATGCATCTTATTTTGCTTAGTACGACAGTAGCATTATACGATGATCCCTCACTAAATTTCAAGTTATAAGTGTTTTCCCTGAGTATGCACCGTTGCTACAATTCATCGTGCCGAGACACCACATGATGATCGGGTGTGATAAGCTCTACATTCACATACAACGGGTGCGAGTCAGTTTTGCACGTGCAAAATACTCGGGTTAAACTTGACGAGCCTAGAATATGCAAATATGGCCACGGAACACTAAGACCGAAAGTTCGAACGTGAATCGTATAGTAGATATGATCAACATAGTGATGTTCACCGTTGAAAACTACTCCATCTCACGTGATGATCGGACATGGTTTAGTTGATATGGATCACGTGATCATTTAGATGACTAGAGGGATGTCTATCCAAGTGGGAGTTCTTAAGTAATATGATTAATTGAACTTTAATTTATCATGAACTTAGTACCTGATAGTTTTTTGCATGTCTATGTTGTGGTAGATCAATTGCCCGTGCTACTGTTCCTTTGAATTTTAATGCATTCCTAGAGAAAGCTAAGTTGAAAGATGATGGTAGCAATTTCATGGACTAGGTCCATAAATTGAGGATTATCCTCATTGCTGCACAGAAGAATTACGTCTTGGAAGCACCGCTAGGTGCAAGACCCGCTGCAGGAGCAACTCCGGACGTTATGAATGTCTGGCAGAGCAAAGCTGATGACTACTCGATAGTTCAGTGTGCCCTGCTTTACGACTTAGAATCAGGACTTCAAAGAAGTTTTGAACATCATGGAGCATATGAGATGTTCCAGGAGTTGAAGTTAATATTTCAAGCAAATGACCGAATTGAGAGATATGAAGTCTCCAATAAGTTCTATAGCTGCAAGATGAAGGAGAATAGTTCTGTTAGTGAACACATACTCAGAATGTCTGGGTACCACAACCACTTGACTCAACTGGGAGTTAATCTTCCTGGTGATAGTGTCATTGACAGAGTTTTTCAATCACTGCCACCAAGCTACAAAAGCTTCATGATGAACTATAATATGCAAGGGATGGAAAAGACAATTCTCGAGCTCCTCGCGATGCTAAAGGCTGTGGGGGTAGAAATCAAGAAGGAGCATCAAGTGTTGATGGTTAACAAGACCACTAGTTTCAAGAAAAATGGCAAAGGGAAGAAGGGGAACTTCAAGAAGAATGACAAGCAAGTTGCTGCTCAAGTGAAGAAGCCCAAGTTTGGACCTAAGCCTGAGACTGAGTGCTTCTACTACAAAGGGACTGGTCACTGGAAGCGGAACTGCCCCAAGTATTTGGCGGATAAGAAGGATGGAAAAGTGAAAGGTATATTTGATATACATGTTATTGATGTGTACCTTACTAATGCTCGTAGTAGCGCCTGGGTATTTGATACTGGTTCTGTTGCTCGTATTTGCAACTCGAAACATGGGCTACGGATTAAACGAAGATTGGCTAAGGACGAGGTGATGATGCACGTGGGAAATGGTTCCAAAGTCGATGTGATCGCCGTCGGCACGCTACCCCCACATCTACCATCAGGATTAGTTTTAGACCTAAATAATTGTTATTTGGTGCCAGCGTTGAGCATGAACATTATATCTGGATCTTGTTTAATGTGAGACAATTATTCATTTAAATCAGAGAATAATGGTTGTTCTATTTATATGAGTACTATCTTTTATGGTCATGCACCCTGGATGAGTGGTCCATTTTTTGTTGAATCTCGATTTTAATGATACACATATTCATAATATTGAAGGCAAAAGATGCAAAGTTAATAATGATAGTGTAACTTATTTGTGGCACTGCCGTTTAGGTCATATTTGTGTAAAGACATGAAGAAACTCCATGCTGACGGGCTTTTGAAATCACTTGATGCTTGCGAACCATGCCTCATGGGCAAGATGAGTAAGACTCTGTTCTACAGAACAATGGAGCGAGCAACTGACTTGTTGGAAATAATACATACTGATGTATGCGGTCCGATGAGTGTTGAGGCTCGCGGTGGGTATCACTATTTTCTAACCTTCACAGATGATTTGAGCAGATATGGGTATATCTACTTGATGAAACATAAGTCTGAAACATTTGAAAAGTTCAAAGAATTTCAGAGTGAAGTGGAAAATCATTGTAACAAGAAGATAAAGTTTCTACGATCTGATCGTGGAGGTGAATACTTGAGTTATGAGTTTGGTCTTTATTTGAAACAATGTGGAATAGTTTCGCAACTCACGCCGCCAGGAACACCACAGGGTAATGGTGTGTCCGAACGTCGTGACCGTACTTAATTGGATGTGGTGCGATCTATGATGTCTCTTACTGATTTACTGCTATCGGTTTGGGGTTATGCTTTAGAGACAGCTGCATTCACATTGAATAGGGCATCATCTAAATCCGTTGAGACGACACCATATGAACTATGGTTTGGCAAGAAACCGAAGTTGTCATTTCTTAAAGTTTGGGGCTGCGATGCTTATGTGAAAAAGCTTCAACCTGATAAGCTTGAACCCAAATCGAAGAAATGTGTCTTCATAGGATACCCAAAAGATACTATTGGGTACACCTTCTATCACAGATCCGAAGGCAAGATATTCGTTGCTAAGAATGGATCCTTTCTAGAGAAGGAGTTTCTCTCGAAAGAAGTGAGTGGGAGGAAAGTATAACTTGATGAGGTAAATGTACCTTCTCCTGAATTGGAAAGTAGTTCATCACAGAAACCAGTTCTAGTGAACCCTACACCAATTAGTGAGGAAGCTAATGATGATGATCATGAAACTTCAGATCAAGTTACTACTGAACCTCGTAGGTCAACCAGAGTACGATCCGCACCAGAGTGGTATGGTAATCCTGTTCTGGAAGTCATGTTACTTGACCATGACGAACCTACGAACTATGAGGAAGCGATGATGAGCCCTGATTCCGCGAAATGGCTTGAGGCCATGAAATCTGAGATGGGATCCATGTATGAGAACAAAGTGTGGACTTTGGTTGACTTGCCCGATTATCGGCAAGCCATAGAGAATAAATGGATCTTCGGGAAGAAGACTGACGCTGACGGTAATGTTACTGTCTACAAAGCTCGACTTGTTGCAAAAGGTTTTCGACAAGTTAAAGGAGTTGACTACGATGAGACCTTCTCACCCGTAGCGATGCTTAAGTCTGTCCGAATCATGTTAGCAATTGCCGCATTTTATGATTATGAAATTTGGCAAATGGATGTCAAAACTGCATTCCTTAATGGATATCTTAAAGAAGAGTTGTATATGATGCAACCAGAAGGTTTTGTCGATCCAAAAGGTGCTAACAAAGTGTGCAAGCTCCAGCGATCCATTTATGGACTTGTGCAAGCCTCTCAGAGTTGGAATATACGGTTTGATAGTGTGATCAAAGCATATGGTTTTATACTGACTTTTGGAGAAGCCTGTATTTACAAGAAAGTGAGTGGGAGCTCTGTAGCATTTTGCTACCTCTTGAGCACTGCGTTGGTTTTCCCCTAAAGAGGAAAGGGTGATGCAGTAAAGTAGTGTAAGTATTTCCCTCAGTTTTTGAGAACCAAGGTATCAATCCAGTAGGAGATCATGCTCGAGTCCCACACACCTACACACACAAATAAGAACCTCGCAACCAACGCGATTAAGGGGTTGTCAATCCCTTCACGGTCACTTACGAGAGTGAGATCTGATAGATATGATAAGATAATATTTTTGGTATTTTTATGATAAAGAGAAATAAAGATGCAAAGTAAAATAAACGACAATAGAAATAGCTAAGTGTTGGAAGATTAATATGATGGAAGATAGTCCCGGGGGCCATAGGTTTCAGTAGTGGCTTCTCTCAAGAGCATAAGTATTACTGTGGGTAAACGAATTACTATCGAGCAATTGATAGAATTGAGCATAGTTATGAGAATATCTATGTATGATCATGTATATAGGCATCACGTCCGTGACAAGTAGACCGAAATGATTCTGCATCTACTACTATTACTCCACACATCGACCGCTATCCAGCATGCATCTAGAGTATTAAGTTCATAAGAACAGAGTAATGCTTTAAGTAAGATGACATGATGTAGAGGGTTAAACTCATGCAATATGATATAAACCCCATCTTTTTATCCTCGATGGCAACAATACAATACGTGCCTTGCTGCCCCTGCTGTCACTGGGAAAGGACACCACAAGATTGAACCCAAAGCTAAGCACTTCTCCCATTTCAAGAAAGATCAATCTAGTAGGCCAAACCGAACTGATAATTCGAAGAGACTTGCAAAGATAACCAATCATACATAAAAGAATTCAGAGGAGATTTAAATATTGTTGATAGATGAACTTGATCATAAACCCACAATTCATCGGATCTCGACAAACACATCGTAAAAGTAGATTACATCGAATAGATCTCCAAGAAGATCGAGGAGAACTTTGTATTGAGATCCAAAGAGAGAGAAGAAGCCATCTAGCTAATAACTATGGACCCGAAGGTCTGAGGTAAACTACTCACACATCATCGGAGAGGCTATGGTGTTGATGTAGAAGCCCCTCCGGCGTAGCGCCGGAAAAGGCCCCAAGATGGGATCTCACGAGTACAGAAGGTTGCGGCGGTGGAAATAGGGTTTTGGCACCCTCCCTGATGTTTCCAGGGTATATGGGTATATATAGGAGGAAGAAGTACGTCGGTGGAGCAAAGAGGGGCCCACGAGGGTGGAGGGCGTGCCTGGGGGAGGTGGGCGCTCCCCCTACCTCTTGCCTTCCTCCTTGATTGCTTTACATAGAATCCAAGTCCTCTGGATCACGTTTGTTCCGAAAATCACATTCTCGAAGGTTTCATTCTGTTTGGACTCCGTTTGATATCCTTTTCCTTCGAAACACTGAAATAGGCAAAAAAAACAGCAATTTGGGCTGGTTAATAGTTTAGTCCCAAAAATAATATAAAAGTGTATAATAAAGCCCATTAAACATCCAAAACAGAATATAATATAGCATGGAACAATCAAAAATTATAGACACGTTGGAGACGTATCAAGCATCCCCAAGCTTAATTCCTACTCGTCCTCGAGTAGGTAAATGATAAAAACAGAATTTTTGATGTGGAATGCTACTTAGAATAATTTTCAATGTAATTCTCTTATTTGTGGTATGCATATTCAGATCGGAAAGATTCAAGACAAAAGTTTAATATTGATATAAAAATAATAATACTTCAAGCATACTAACTAAGCAATTATGTCTTCTCAAAATAACATAGCCAAAGAAAGTTATCCCTACAAAATCATATAGTCTAGTTATTCTCTATCTTCATCACACAAAATATTTAAATCATGCACAACCTCGATGACAAGCCAAGCAATTTCATACTTTTGATGTTCTCAAACTTTTTGAATCTTCACGCAATACATGAGCGTGAGCCATGGACATAGAACTATATGTGGAATAGAATGGTGGTTGTGGAGAAGACAAAAAAGGAGAAGATAGTCTCACATCAACTAGGCGTATCAAGGGGCTATGGAGATGCCCATCAATAAATATCAATGTGAGTGAGTAGGGATTGCCATGCAACGGATGCACTAGAGCTATAAGTGTATGAAAGCTCAACAAAAGAAACTAAGTAGGTGTGCATCCAACTCGCTTGCTCATGAAGACCTAGGGCATTTTGAGGAAGCCCATCATTGGAATATACAAGCCAAGTTCTATAATGAAAAATTCCCACTAGTATATGAAAGTGATATCATAGGAGACTCTCTATCATGAAGATCATGGTGCTACTTTGAAGCACAAGTGTGGTAAAAGGATAGTAGCATTGTCCCTTCTCTCTTTTTCTCTCATTTTTTTGGGCCTTCTCTTTTTTTATGGTCTTTCTATTTTTTTTGTCCAGAGTCTCATCCTGACTTGTGTGGGAATCATAGTCTCCATCATCCTTTCCTCACTTGGGACAATGCGCTAATAATGATGATCATCACACTTTATTTACTTACAACTCAAGAATTACAACTCAATACTTAGAACAAAATATGACTCTATGTGAATGCCTCCGGTGGTGTACCGGGATATGTAATGAATCAGGAGTGACATGTATGAAAGAATTATGAACGGTGGCTTTGCCACAAATACGATGTCAACTACATGATCACGCAAAGCAATTATGACAATGATGAAGCGTGTCATAGTAAACGAAACGGTTGTAAGTTGCATGGCAATATATCTCGGAATGGCTATGGAAATGCCATGATAGGTAGGTATGGTGGCTGTTTTGAGGAAGGTATATGGTGGGTGTATGATACCGGCAAAAAGTGCGCGGTATTAGAAAGGCTAGCAATGGTGGAAGGATGAGAGTGCGTATAATCCATGGACTCAACATTAGTCATAAAGAACTCATATACTTGTTGAAAAAATCTACAAGTTATCAAAGCAAAGTATTATGTGCATGCTCCTAGGGGGATAGATTGGTAGGAAAAGACCATCTCTCGTCCCCGACCGCCACTCATAAGGAAGACACTCAATAAATAAATCATGCTCCAACTTCATCACATAACGGTTCACCATACATGCATGCTACGGGAATCACAAACTTTAACACAAGTATTTCTGAAATTCGTAACCACTCAACTAGCATGACTCTAATATCACCATCTTCATATCTCAAAACAAGTACCAAGCATCAAACTTCTCATAGTATTCAACACACTCATAAGAATTTTTTTACTAATCTTGGATGCCTATCACTTTAGGACTAATTTTTATGATTAAAGCAAATTACCATGCTGTTTTGTAGGACTCTCAAAATAATATAAGTGAAGCATGGGAGAACAATAGTTTCTATAAAATAAATCCACCACCGTTCTCTAAAAGATATAAGTGAATCACTAGAGCAAAAACTATATAGCTCAAAAGATATAAGTGAAGCACATAGAGTATTCTAATAAATTCCGAACCATGCGTGTCTCTCTCAAAAAGGTGTGTGCATCAAGGATGATTGTGGTATACTAAAAATCAAAGACTCAAATCATACAAGATGCTCCAAGCAAAACACATATCATGTGGTGAATAAAAATATAGCTCCAAGTAAAGTTACCGATTGACGAAGACGAAAGAGGGGATGCCTTCCGGGGCATCCCCAAGCTTTGGCTTTTTGGTGTACTTAGATTACCTTGGGGTGACATGGGCATCCCCAAGCTTGGGCTCTTGCCACTCCTTGTTCCGTAATCTATCAAATCGTTACTCAAAACTTGAAAACTTCACAACACAAAACTCAACAGAAAATCTCATGAGTTCCGTTAGCGAAAGAAAACAAAATACCACTTCAAGGTACTGTATTGAACTCATTCTTTATTTATATTGGTGTTAAACCTACTGTATTCCAACTTCTCTATGGTTTATAAACTCTTTTACTAGCCATAGATTCATCAAAATAAGCAAACAACACACGAAAAACAGAATCTGTCAAAAACAGAACAGTCCGTAGTAATCTGTAACTAACGCAAACTTCTGGAACCTAAAAAATTCTAAATTAAATTGATGGAGGTGAGGAATTTATCTTTTAATCATCTTCAAAAAGAATTAACTAAATATCGCTCTCCAAATAAAAATGGCATCATTTCTAGTGAGCGCTAAAGTTTCTGTTTTTTACAGCAAGATCAAAAAGACTTTTCCCAAGTCTTCCCAACGGTTCTACTTGGCACAAACACTAATTAAACAAAAAAACAGAACCAAAACAGAGGTTAGATAAATTATTTATTACTGAACAGGATCAAAAAGCAAGGAATAAAAATAAAATTGGGTTGCCTCCTAACAAGCGCTATCATTTAACGCCCCTAGCTAGGCATAAAAGCAAGGATAGATCTAGGTATTGCCATCTTTGGTAGGCAATTCATAAGTGGTTCTCATAATAGATTCATATGACAATTTAATTTTATTTCTAGGGAAGTGTTCCATGCCTTTCCTTAGCGGAAATTGGAATCTAATATTCCCTTCCTTCATATCAATAATTGCATCAATCGTTCTAAGGAAAGGTCTACCAAGAATAATAGGACATGAAGGACTGCAATCTATGTCAACAACAATGAAATCTACGGGCACATAGTTCCTATTTGCAACAATAAAGACATCATTAATTCTTCCCATAGGTTTCTTAATAGTGGAATCCGCAAGGTGCAAGTTTAAAGAACAATCATCAAATTCACGGAATCCTAGCAAATCACATAACGTTTTCGGAATCGTGGAAACACTAGCACCCAAATCACACAAAGCATAGCATTCATGATTTTTAATTTTAATTTTAATAGTAGGTTCCCACTCATCATAAAGTTTTCTAGGGATATAAACTTCCAACTCAAGTTTTTCTTCATAAGATTGCATCAAAGCATCAACGATATGTTTAGTAAAAGCTTTATTTTGACTATAGGCATGAGGAGAATTTAGCACGGATTGCAACAAGGAAATACAATCTATCAAAGAGCAATTATCATAATTAAATTCCTTGAAATTCAAAATAGTGGGTTCATTGATATCTAAAGTTTTGACCTCTTCAATCCCACTTTTACCAATTTTTTCATCAAGATCTAAAAACTCAGAATTTTTGGAACGCCTTCTAGGTAAAGTGGCTCATCTTCAGTCCCATCATTATCAAGATTAATATTGCAAAACAAAGATTTAATAGGAGACACATCAATAACTTTTAGATCTTCATATTTATTTTCATAGAAACTAGAAGAACACGCTTTCACAAAGCAATCTTTCTTAGCACGCATCCTAGCAGTTCTTTCTTTGCACTCATCAATGGAAATTCTCATGGCTTTGAGAGACTCATTGATACCATGCTTAGGTGGAATAGATCTAAGTTTCAAAGAATCAACATCAAGAGAAATTCTATCAATGTTCCTAGCCAATTCATCAACCTTAAGCAATTCTTCTTCAAGCAAAGCATTAAAATTCTTTTGTGAATTCATAAACTCCTTAACACTAGTCTCAAATTCAGAGGGCATCTTATTAAAATTTCCATAAGAATTGTTGTAGGAGTTACCATAATTATTAGAGGAGTTACTAGGGAACGGAATAGGATTAAAGTTTCCTCTATACGCGTTGTTACCAAAATTATTCCTACCAACAAAATTCACATCCATAGATTCATTCTTATTCTCAATCAAGGTAGACAAAGGCACATCATTAGGATCATAGGAAACACTCCTATTAGCAAACAATTTCATATCTTTCCACTCAAAACATTAATTTCTTCTATCGCATGCACTTTTTTATTGGTAGATCTTTCTGTGTGCCATTGAGAATAATTAACCATAATATTATCTAGGAGTTTAGTAGCTTCTCCTAAAGTGATTTCCATAAAAGTGCCTCCCGCGGCAGAATCTAAAAGATTTCTAGATGCAAAATTCGACCTGGCATAAATTTTTTGTATAATCATCCAAAGATTCAAACCATGTGTAGGGCAATTACGTATCATTAATTTCATCCTCTCCCAAGCTTGGGAAACATGTTCATGATCAAGTTGCTTAAAATTCATAATATTGTTTCTAAGAGAGATGATTTTAGCGAGAGGAAAATACTTAGAGATAAAAGCAACTTTGCACTTATTCCATGAATCAATACTATTTTTAGGCAAAGACGAAAACCAAGCTTTAGCACGATCTCTAAGGGAAAAAGGAAATAGCTTCAATTTAACAATATCATTGTCCACATCTTTCTTCTTTTGCATACCACACAAATCAACAAAGCTATTTAGATGGGCAGTGGCATCTTCACTAGGAAGGCCGGCGAATTGATCTTTCATGACAAGATTCAACAAAGCAGCGTTAATTTCACAAGATTCAACATCGGTAAGAGGAGCAATCGGAGTGCTAGGAAAATCATTGTTGTTGGTATTGGCAAAGTCACACAATTTAGTATTGTCTTGAGCCATCGTGACAAGCAAGCAATCCAACACACGAGCAAACAAGAGGCAAGCGAAAAAGTGGCAAACGGAAAAAGAGAGGGCGCATAAAACGGCAAGGGTGAAGTGGGGGAGAGGAAAATGAGAGGCAAATGGAAAATAATGTAATGCGAGGGATACGAGTTTTTGATGGGTACTTGGTATGTCTTGACTTGTGCATAGACTCCCCGGTGACGGTGCCAGAAATGGCTCGTTGTCGGGAGTCAAATCTTGACTTGACTTGGTGCAAATCTCCCCGACAACGGCGCCAGAAATCCTTCTTGCTACCTCTTGAGCACTGCGTTGGTTTTCCCTTGAAGAGGAAAGGGTGATGCAGTAAAGTAGCATAAGTATTTCCCTCCGTTTTTGAGAACCAAGGTATCAATCCAGTAGGAGATCATGCTCGAGTCCCACACACCTACACAAACAAATAAGAACCTCGCAACCAACGCGATAAAGGGGTTGTCAATCCCTTCACGGTCACTGACGAGAGTGAGATCTGATAGATATGATAAGATAATATTTTTGGTATTTTTACGATAAAGAGAAATAAAGATGCAAAGTAAAATAAACGGCAATAGAAATAGCTAAGTGTTGGAAGATTAATACGATGGAAGATAGACCCAGGAGCCATTGGTTTCACTAGTGGCTTCTCTCAAGAGCATAAGTATTACGGTGGGTTCATGAATTACTGTCGAGCAATTGATAGAATTGAGCATAGTTATGAGAATATCTAGGTATGATCATGTATATAGGCATCACGTCCGTGACAAGTAGACCGAAACGATTCTGCATCTACTACTATTACTCCACACATCGATCGCTATCCAGCATGCATCTAGAGTATTAAGTTCATAAGAACAGAGTAATGCTTTAAGTAAGATGACATGATGTAGAGGGATAAACTCATGCAATATGATATAAACCCCATCTTTTTATCCTCGATGGCAACAATACAATACGTGCCTTGCTGCCCCTACTGTCACTGGGAATGGACACCGCAAGATTGAACCCAAAGCTAAGCACTTCTCCCATTGCAAGAAAGATCAATCTAGTAGGCCAAACCAAACTGACAATTCGAAGAGACTTGCAAAGATAACTAATCATACATAAAAGAATTCAGAGGAGATTCAAATATTGTTCATAGATAAACTTGATCATAAACCCACAATTTATCGGATCTTGACAAACACACCGCAAAAGAAGATTACATCGAATAGATCTCCAAGAAGATCGAGGAGAACTTTGTATTGGGATCCAAAGAGAGAGAAGAAGCCATCTAGCTAATAACTATGGACCCGAAGGTCTGAGGTAAACTACTCACACATCATTAGAGAGGCTATGGTGTTGATGTAGAAGCCCTCCATGATCAATGCCCCTCCGGTGGTGCGCCGAAAAAGGCCCCTAGATGGGATCTCACGGGTACAGAAGGTTGCGGCGGTGGAAATAGGTTTTGGCTCCGTCCCTGATGTTTCCGGGGTATATGGGTATATATAGGAGGAAGAAGTATGTCGGTGGAGCAACAAGGGGCCAACGAGGGTGGAGGGCGCGCCTAGGGGAGGTGGGCGCGCCCCCCTGCCTCGTGCCTTCCTCGTTGATTGCTTTACATAGACTCCAAGTCCCCTAGATCACGTTTGTTCCGAAAATCACGTTCCTGAAGGTTTCATTCCGTTTGGACTCCGTTTGATATCATTTTCCTTTGAAACACTGAAATAGGCAAAAAACAGCAATTTGGGCTGGGCCTCCGGTTAATAGTTTAGTCCCAAAAATAATATAAAAGTGTATAATAAAGCCCATTAAACATCCAAAACAGAATATAATATAGCATGGAACAATAAAAAATTATAGATACGTTGGAGACGTATCACATTTCTAATATTATATGTGGATGACATATTGTTGATTCGAAATAATACAAATTTTTTGGATAGCATAAAAGGATACTTGAATAAGAATTTTTCAATGAAAGACCTCAGTGAAGCTGCTTATATATTGGGCATCAAGATCTATAGAGATTGATCAAGACGCTTAATTGGACTTTCACAAAGCACATACCTTGATAAAGATTTGAAGCAGTTCAAAATGGATCAGTCAAAGAAAGGGTTCTTGCCTGTGTTACAAGGTGTGAAGTTGAGTCAGACTCAATGCCCGACCACTGCAGAAGATAGAGAGAAAATGAAAGTCATTCCCTATGCCTCAACCATAGGTTCTATCATGTGTGCAATGCTGTGTACCAGACCTGATGTGTGCCTTGCTATAAGTTTAGCAGGGAGGTACCAAAGTAATCCAAGAGTGGATCACTGGACAACGGTCAAGAACATCCTGAAATACCTGAAAAGGACTAAGGATATGTTTATTGTTTATGGAGGTGACAAAGAGCTCGTCATAAATGGTTACATCGACGCAAAGCTTTGACACTGATCCGGATGACTCTAAGTCACAGATTGGATACATATTTATATTGAATGGTGGAGCTATCAGTTGGCACACTTCCAAGCAGAGCGTTATGGTGGGATCTACGTGTGAAGCGGAGTACATAGCTGCTTCGGAAGCAGCAAATGAAGGAGTCTGGATGAAGGA
Organism: Triticum aestivum; assembly: GCF_018294505.1. Classification (NCBI taxonomy): domain Eukaryota; kingdom Viridiplantae; phylum Streptophyta; class Magnoliopsida; order Poales; family Poaceae; genus Triticum; species Triticum aestivum. Next base: position 478,855,098 of record NC_057803.1, read on the forward strand.
GTTCATATCCGATCTAGGTGTAATAGCTAGTGCATCGGGTCCAATGAAAATCTTTTGTGACAATACTGGAGCAATAGCCTTGGCGAAGGAATCCATATTTTACAAGAGAACCAAACACATCAAGAGACGCTTCAATTCCATCTGCGATCAAGTCAAGGAGGGAGACATAGAGATTTGCAAAATACACACGGATCTGAATGTTGCAGACCCGTTGACTAAGCCTCTCTCACGACCAAAACATGATCAGCACCAAGACTCCATGGGTGTTAGAATCATTACTATGTAATCTAGATTATTGACTCTAGTGCAAGTGGGAGACTGAAGGAAATATCCCCTAGAGGCAATAATAAAGTTGTTATTTATACTTCCTTATATCATGATAAATGTTTATAATTCATGCTAGAATTGTATTAACCGGAAACTTAGTACATGTGTGAATACATAGACAAATAGACTGTCCCTAGTATGACTCTACTAGACTAGCTCATTAATGAAAGATGGTTCGAGTTTCCTAACCATAGACATGTGTTGTCATTTGATGAATGGGATCACATCATTAAAGAATGATGTGATGGACAAGACCCATCTGTTAGCTTAGCATAATGATCGTTTAGTTTTACTGTTATTGCTTTCATCATGACTTATACATGTCCCTCTGACTATGAGATTATGCAACTCCCGAATACCGGAGGAACACCTTGTGTGCTATCAAACATCACAACGTAACTGGGTGATTATAAAGATGCTCTAAAGGTGTCTTCGATGGTGTTTGTTGAGTTGGCATAGATCGAGACTAGGATTTGTCACTCCGTGTATCGGAGAGGTATCTCTGGGCCCTCTCGGTAATGCACATCACTATAAGCCTTGCAAGCAATGTGACTAATGAGTTAGTTACGGGATGATGCATTACGGAACGAGTATAGAGACTTGCCGGTAACGAGATTGAAATAGGTATGATGATACCGACGATTGAATCTCGGGCAAGTAACATACCAATGACAAAGGGAATAACGTATGTTGTTATGCGGTTTGACCGATAAAGGCCTTCATAGAATATGTAGGAACCAATATGAGCATCCAGGTTCCGCTATTGGTTATTCACCGAAGATGTGTCTCGGTCATGTCTACATAGTTCTCGAACCCATAGGGTCCGCACGCTTAACGTTCGATGATGATTTGTATTATGAGTTATGTGATTTGATGACCGAAGTTTGTTCAGAGTCGCGGATGAGATCACGGACATGACGAGGAGTTTCGAAATGGTCGAGAGGTAAAGATAAATATATTGGAAGGTTATATTCGGACACCGGAATGGTTCCGAAGTGTTTCAGGTATTTTCTGGAGTACCGGGAGGTTACCGGAACCCCCCGGGGAAGTAGTGGGCCTTAATGGGATTTAGGGGAAAGGAGAGAAGGGCCTCAAGGGGTGGCTGCGCCACCCTCCATGGCTGGTCCGAATTGGACTAGGAGGGGGCGCCCCCCCCCTCTTTCCTTCTCCCCTCTTCCTCCTCCCCTCCTTCTCCTAGTTGGAATAGGAAAGGGGGGGTGGGATGCGAATCCTACTTGGACCAGGAGACCAAGTAGGACTCCCCCTTTGGTGCACCCCTTGGGCCGGCCTCCTCTTCACCCATCCTTTATATACTTGGGAGGGAGGCAGCCCAAAGGCACACCAAGTCTTCTCTTAGCCGATTGCGGTGCCCCCTCCACAGTTACACACCTCAGTCATATTGTCATAGTTCTTAGGCGAAGCCCTGCGCCGGTAACTTCTTCATCACCGTCGCCATGACGTCATGCTGATGGAACTCTCCCTCATCCTCAACTGGATCAAGAGGTCGAGGGATGTCATCGAGTTGAACGTGTGCTGAATGCGGAGGTGTCGTACGTTCGGTGCTAGAATCGGTTGGATCGCGAAGATGTTCGACTACATCAATCGCATTTCTAAATGCTTCCGCTTTTGGTCTACGAGGGTATGTGGACACACTCTTCCCGCTCATTGCTATGCTTCTCGTAGATAGATCTTGCGTGATTGTATGATTTTTTTTAAATATTGCGTTCCCCAATAGGGAGCGTCGGCGCCTCTGACCCGCGGCCGGCGCCGCAGACTCGACCGGCGAGCACTGCTCGCTTGGTCAGGGCCCAAGGCTCCGCTTTGCGGAGGGGTCGGGCTCGACGCTGCCAGTCCTGGGGTGTAGCCGTCCTGGCGTGGCTCGCCGTCTGCGCTTTGTCCGCCCTCCCCTGACCTCTCGGACGTCGGCCATCATCGGCGTTGGTGCCCCAGCTCCCATGCTCCGCAGGTCTCCGTTCCGGCCGTTTATCGCGGCTTTAGGCTTGTTGGCTCTTCAATTCCAGGCTTCCTCCCCCCAGGCGACTCTGGCCGGCCCTGCATCACGCTCCTGCTCCCGCGACAGTGGTGGCGGCGGCGGCTCGTCGAGGGGAAACCCTCCGAGCCTGCGACTCCCCCCGTTCGCAGGCCCCTGCGCTGGCAGGCCAGGGCATCCTGGGCCATGGCCCGTCTCCCCCTTCCCCACCCCCCTCTGCTGGGCAGGACCGGGTGGGCCGCCCCCCTCTCCAGGCCTTTCCGCGTGCCTTGATAACCCACAAGTATAGGGGATCGCAACAATTTTCGAGGGTAGAGTATCCAACCCAAATTTATTGATTCGACACAAGGGGAGCCAAAGAATATTCTCAAGTATTAGCAGCTGAGTTGTCAATTCAACCACACCTGGAAACTTAATATGCGCAGCAAGGTATTTAGTAGCAAAGTAATATGAGAGTTGTGGTAACGATAGCAAAAGTAATATTTTTGGTTTTATAGTGATTGTAACAGTAGCAACGGAAAACTAAATAAGCGAAGAACTATATATGAAAAGCTCATAGGCAATGGATCAGTGATGGATAATTATGTCGGATGTGATTCCTCATGCAATAGTTATAACATAGGGTGACACAGAACTAGCTCCAGTTCATCAATGTACTGTAGGTATGTATTCCGAATATAGTCATACGTGCTTATGGAAAAGAACTTGCATGACATCTTTTGTCCTACCCTCCCATGGTAGCGGGGTCCTACTGGAAACTAAGGGATATTAAGGCCTCCTTTTAATAGAGTACCGGACCAAAGCATTAACACATAGTGAATACATGAACTCCTCACACTACGGTCATCACCGGTAAGTATCCCGATTATTGTCACTTCGGGGTTAACGGATCATAACACATAATAGGTGACTATAGACTTGCAAGATAGGATCACGAACTCACATATATTCATGAAAACATAATAGGTTCAGATCTGAAATCATGGCACTCGGGCCCTAGTGACAAGCATTAAGCCTAGCAAAGTCATAGCAACATCCATCTTAGAACATAGTGGATACTAGGGATCAAACCCTAACAAAACTAACTCGATTACATGATAAATCTCATCCAACCCATCACCGTCCAGCAAGCCGACGATGGAATTACTCACGCACGGCGGTGAGCATCATGAAATTGGTGATGGAGGAAGGTTGATGATTACGATGGCGACGGATTCCCCTCTCCGGAGCCCCGAACGGACTCCACATCAGCCCTCCCGAGAGAGTTTAGGGCTTGGCGGCGGCTCTGTATCGTAAAACGCGACAAATCCTTCTCTCTGATTTTTTTCTCCCCGAACACAAATATATAGAGTTGGAGTTGAGGTCGAAGGAGCACCAGGGGGCCCACGAGGCAGGGGGCATGCCCAGGGGTGTAGGCGCACCCCCACCCTCGTGGACAGGGTGTGGGCCCCCTGGCCTTGATTCTTTCGCTAGTATTTTTAATATATTCCAAAAATAATCTCTGTTGATTTTCAGGTCATTCCAAGAACTTTTATTTCTGCACAAAAATAACACCATGGCAATTCTGCTGAAAACAGCGTCAGTCCACGTTAGTTCCATTCAAATCATGCAAGTTAGAGTCCAAAACAAGGGCATAAGTGTTTGGAAAAGTAGATACATTGGAGATGTATCAACTCCCCCAAGATTAAACCTTTGCTTGTCCTCAAGCAATTCAGTTGAAAAACAGAAAGTGATAAAGAAAAACTTTTACAAACTCTGTTTGCTCTTGTTGTTGTAAATATGTAAAGCCAGCATTCAAGTTTTCAGCAAAGATTATGAACTAACCATATTCACAATAACATTTAGGTCTCATGTTTACTCATATCAATGGCATAATCAACTAGCGAGCAATAATAATAAATATCGGATGACAACACTTTCTCAAAACAATCATAATATGATATAACAAGATGATATCTTGCTAGCCCTTTCTGAGACGGCAAAACATAAATGCAGAGCACCCCTGAAGATCAAGGGCTGACTGGAAATTGTAATTCATGGTGAAAGAGATCCAGTCAAGTCATACTCAATGTAAACTAACAATAATACATGCAAATGACAGCGGTTTTCTCCAACTGGTGCTTTTTAATAAGAGGATGATGACTCAACATAAAAGTAAATAGATAGGCCCTTCGAAGAGGGAAGCATGGATTTGTAGAGGTGCTAGAGCTTGATTTTGAAATAGAGATGAATAATATTTTGAGCGGTATACTTTCATTGTCAACATGACAACCGAGAGATATCGATATCTTCCATGCTACACACATTATAGGCGGTTCCTAAGCAGAATGGTAAAGTTTATACTCCCCCACCACCAACAAGCATAAATCCATGGCTTGCCCCAAACAACGGGTTCCTCCAACTAACAACAATCCTGGGGGAGTTTTGTTTGTAATTATTTTGATTTGAGCATGGGACTGGGCATCCCGTTGACCAGCCATTTTCTTGTGAATGAGGAGCGGAGTCCACTCCTCTTGAGAATAACCCGCCTAGCATGGAAGATAAAGACAGCCCTAGTTGATACATGAGCTATTCGAGCATACAAAATAGAATGTTTATTTGAAGATTTAGAGTTTGGCACATACAAATTTACTTGGAACGGCAGGTAGATACCGCATATAGGCAGATATGGTGGACTCATATGGAATAACTTTGGGGTTTATGGAGTTGGATGCACAAGCAGTATTCCCTCTTAGTACAAGTGAAGGCTAGAAAGAGACTGGGAAGCGACCAGCTAGAGAGCGACAACAATCATCAACACGCATTAAAATTAATCAACACCGAATGCAAGCATGAGTAGGATATAATTCACCATGAACATAAATATTGTGGAGCCTATGTTGATTTTTTTGCAACTACATGCGTGAACATGTGCCAAGTCAAGCCAATCGAATCGTTCAAAGGAGGATACCACCCTATCATACCACATCACAACCAGTTCAATAGCATGTTGGCACACAAGGTAAACCGTTATAAAGTCCTAGCAAATTAAGCATGGCATGAGCAACTATAATCTCTAATTGTCATTGCAAACATGTTTCATTCATAATAGGCTAAATCAGGCATGATGAACTAATCATATTTACAAAAACAAGAGAGGTCGAGTTCATACGAGCTTTTCTCATCTCAATCAGTTCATCATATATCGTCATTATTGCCTTTCACTTGCACGACTGAACAGTGTGGATAATAATAATAGTGCATGTTCATTGGACTAAGCTGGAATCTACAAGCATTCAATATACAGGAGAACACAAGGTAATATGAGCTCTTTGTTAGATCAACAATAATGCATATGAGAGCCGCTCAACATTTTCATCGTGGTCTTCTCCTCTCGACCCCCAAGGAAAAGAAAACAGACAAAACTATTTACACGGGAAAGCACCCAACGAGCAAAAGAAGAATGAGAAATCTTATTGGGATTTCTTTTTAGTTACTACTACTACAGGCATGGAAAGTAAACTAACTAAAAGCTACAACTACTTTTTTTTGTTTTTCTTAAGGTTTTTCAATCACACAAGAAGAAAGCTTAAAAACAAAATAAACTAGCATGGATGATACAAAGAAAAAGTATGAGCACCGACAACTGGCATGAGTGTGTGAACATAAATGTAATGTCAGTGAGAAATACATACTCCCCCAAGCTTAGGATTTTGGCCTAAGTTGGTCTATGCACATGGATCAAAACTGTAGCTGTGGTCGTACTGAGATGCAGCGACAATTGCCTCATGAGCTGCAGCTTGGAGGTGAGCTGCCTCTATCCTCCTCTCGTACTCGTTTGCCTCCTCCCTAGTTATAACATATCTCCTTTTTTCCTGAAAGTCAAAGAAAGTAGGAGCAGGGAGAGTGACGTGATAGGTGTGTCGTCTATCAAAGATTAGTCGGTACTAGAGGGACTGATCATTCCTCTTAACAAACTAATGAGGAACCATAGCATTATAATCTAAATAAGCAGGAGGAAGCTCAATATCATCTCCACATATGGGTATCTCAAGAAAATCAGCTAAACGGGTTGCATAAATTCCACGGAAGAAATCTCCATTAATACTATTATTATGCAACCTACGTGCAAGAATTGCCCCCCAAGTTATATTGTCTATCTCCTAATACGACACTCTAGAGAACACTAAGATCAGGAACACACATGTGACATGCCTCATCCTTACCGTTAATGCATCTACCTATGAAGAGAGCAAAATAATGTATGGAAGGAAAATGAATGCTCCCTATGGCAGCTTGCGTGATTTCCCTAGATTCCCCCACAGTTATACTAGCAAGAAAGTCTTTATATTCAGATTTGCGAGGCTCACTAGCACTACCCCACTGCGGGAGTTTAGAAGCAGTATTAAAATCTTCTAAATCCATAGTATAAGATTTGTCATAAAGATCAAATAGGACAGTATGAGAATTGCGCGAGGATGTAAATTTAAACCTGCTCACAAATGAATCAGTTAAGTGGAGGTATTGCCGGCACTTATCTACCTCGAAGCTCTCCAGATCAGCGTTACGCACATATGCGTCAAATTCTTCCTTGATGCCTGCCCGAACCATGAAATCCTCTGACAGCCATTCACAAAGCCGCACTTGAGCCTCCCTTGGTAGTTCATTGTCCGACTCGCATATTGCGGGCATTGGGCCTTGCTTCCTTGAGGAACCACCTTGGTACATTTTCCTAAACATATTTCTTCCTCTGAAAAATTTCTGAAATTTTTAGTGACTTGAAATAAAAGTAAACCAAACTGAACAAAAATGATAGAAACTACTTCTACAAGTGTCTAGAGGCTATATCATGCATTAAAACTACTTTTGACCACATAGAGGAGTCACATACCGAAGAACACTCCCCCAAAGAAGTTTTGTGAATGGAGCTTTGAGCAAGGAGATCGAAAATAGCAGCAAGATGAGCAAGAACTCGAGTTTGAGCTGGTGGATGATTTTTCCTGGAGCAAGACGAAGTGTGTGGGTGCAAGGATAAGTGGAGGGGACCCACGTGGGGTCCACGAGGCAGGGGCGCGCCCTCCACCCTCGTGGGCACATGGTAGGTCCCCCTAGTGTGTTCTTAGTGCCAATAATTCTTAAATATTCTGGAAAAAAATCATATTTCATTTTTAGGGCCTTTGGAGAACTTTTATTTTCGGGGTATTTTTTTATTGCAAGGATAATTCAGAAAATAGACATAAAATACTATTTTTTTCTTTATTTAATATAAATAACAGAAAGTAAAAAGAGGGTACAGAAAGTTGTGCTTTCTAACTTCATCCATCTCATGCTCATCAAAAGGAATACACTAACAAGGTTGATCAGGTCTTGTGAACAAACTCATTTCGAATAACATGAAACCGGAGAAATTTTGAATAAAACTAGGTTACCTCAATGGGGATATGCACATCCCCAACAATAAGAATATCATATTTCTTCTTGATAGTAGGAAGAGGGAATTCAAAACCTCCAATAGTGATTGTTGAAATTTTTCCAATAGAATTGATACTGTGGACTTGAGGTTGTTTCCTCGGAAAGTGTACTATATGCTCATTACCATTAACATGAAAAGTGACATTGCCTTTGTTGCAATCAATAACAGCCCCTGCAGTATTCAAAAAGGGTCTACCAAGGATAATCGACATACTATCGTCCTCGGGAATATCAAGAATAACAAAGTCCGTTATAATAGTAATGTTTGCAACCACAACAGGCACATCCTCACAAATACCGACAGGTATAGCAATTGATTTATCAGCCATTTGCAAAGATATTTTAGTAGGTGTCAACTTATTCAAATCAAGTCTACGATATAAAGAGAGAGACATAACACTAATACCGGCTCCAAGATCACATAAAGCAGTTTTAACATAGTTTCTTTTAATGGACCATGGTATAGTTGGCACTCCGGGATCTCCTAGTTTCTTTGGTATTCCACCCTTAAAAGTATAATTAGCAAGCATGGTGTTAATTTCAGCTTTTAGTATCTTTCTTTTATTAGTAAAAATATCCTTCATGTATTTAGCATAAGGATTCATTTTAAGCATATCAGTCAAACACATACGCAAAAAGATAGGTCTAATCATTTCAGCAAAGCACTCAAAATCCTCATCATCCTTTTTCTTGGATGGTTTAGGAGGAAAAGGCATTGGTTTCTCAACCAATAGTTCTCTTTCCTTACCGTGCTTCCTAGCAACGAAGTCTATCTTATCATAACGTTGATTCTTTGAATGTGGGTTGTCAAGATCAACACCAGGTTCAATCTCTACATCATTATCATTGCTAGGTTGAGAATCAACATGAACATCATCATTAACATTATCACTAGGTTCATGTTCATTACCAGATTGTATTTCAGCATCAGAAATAGAAATATCATTGGGATTCTCAGGTGTGTCAACAACAGGTTCACTAGGAGCATGCAAAGCCTTATCATTTTTCTTGTTCTTCTTCTTCTTCTTAGAAGAACTAGGTGCATCAACATTAGTTCTCTGAGAATCTTGCTCAATTGTCTTAGGGTGGCCCTTAGGATACAAAGGTTCCTGAGTCATTTTACCCCCTCTAGTCATAACTCTAACAACATTATCATTTTTCTTATTATTTAATTCATTGATCAAGTCATTCCGAGCCTTAAGTACTTGTTCTACTTGAGTGGTAACCATTGAAGCATGTTTACTAATAAGTTTAAGTTCACCTTTAACTATAGACATATAATCACTCAAGTGTTCAAGCATATCAGCATTGCATTTCAATTGTCTACCAACATAAGCATTGAAGTTTTCTTCTTTAACAATAAAATTATCAAACTCATCTAAGCATTGGCTAGCAGGCTTATAACGAGGAATATCACCTTCTTCAAATCTATAGAGAGAATTTACCTTCACTACCCGTGTAGGGTTATCAAGCCCATGTATTTCTTCAATAGGTGGTAAATTCTTAACATCTTCAGCTTTAATACCTTTTTCTTTCATAGATCTCTTTGCCTCTTGCATATCTTCAGGACTGAGAAATAGAATACCCCTTTTCTTCGGAGTTGGCTTAGGAGATGGTTCAGGAAGTGTCCAATCATTTTCATTACTCAACATATTATTCAATAGCAATTCAGCTTGATCCATAGTTCTTTCCCCGAAAACACAACCAGCACAACTATCTAGGTAGTCTCTAGAAGCATCGGTTTGTCCATTATAAAAGATATCAAGTATTTCATTTTTCTTGAGAGGATGATCAGGCAAAGTATTAAGTAATCGGAGGAGCCTCCCCCAAGCTTGTGGGAGACTCTCTTCTTCAATTTGCACAAAAATTATATATTTCCCTTAAGGCAATTTGTTTCTTATGAGCGGGGAAATATTTAGCAGAGAAGTAATAAATCATATCGTGGGGGCTACGCACACAACCCGGATCAAGAGAATTAAACCATGTTTTAGCATCACCCTTTAATGAGAACGGAAATAACTTAAGGATAAAGTAATAGCGAGTTTTCTCATCATGATTAAACAGGGTGGCTATATAATTTAATTTAGTAAGATGTGCCACAACAGTTTCAGATTCATAGCCATAAAAAGGATCAGATTCAACCAAAGTAATCAACTCAGGATCGACAGAGAAATCATAATCCTTATTAGTAATAAAGATAGGTGAAGTAGGGAAAGCAGGGTCATATTTCATTCTAGCATTCAAAGATTTTTCTTTAAGCTTAGCTAATAATTTCTTAAGATCAGATCTATCATTGCAAGCAAGAAAGTCTCTAGCAGTTTCTTCATCCATAACATAAACCTCAGGCACAACAGGCAATTCATATCTAGGGGGAGAATCTTCATCATCACTTTCATCAATATTACCAGTTTCAATAATTTCATTATCTCTAACCCTAGCAAGTTGTTCAACAAGAAATTCACCTAGTGGCACAATATTATCAAGCATAGAAGTAGTTTCATCATAAGTATTGTGCAAAACAGAAGTGGCATCATCAATAACATGCGACATATCAGAATGAATAGCAGGTGTAGGTGTCGCAAGTTTACTCAAAACAGAAGGTGAATCAAGTGCAGAGCTAGATGGCAGTTCCTTACCTCCCCTCATAGTTTAGGGAAAAATCTTGGTTCTTTGATCTTTCAAGTTCTTCATAGTGACCAGCAGATATAAATCCCAAGTGACACAAAGAATAGAGCTATGTTCCCCGGCAACGGCGTCAGAAAATAGTCTTGATAACCCACAAGTATAGGGGATCACAACAGTTTTCGAGGGTAGAGTGTTCAACCCAAATTTATTGATTCGACACAAGGGGAGCCAAAGAATATTCTCAAGTATTAGCAGCTGAGTTGTCAATTCAACCACACCTACAAACTTAATATCTGCAGCAAGGTATTTAGTAGCAAAGTAATATGATAGTAGTGGTAATGGTAGCAAAAGTAATATTTTTGGTTTTATAGTGATTGTAATAGTAGCAACGAAAAAGTAAATAGGCGAAGAACAATATATGAAAAGCTCGTAGGAAATGGATCAGTGATGGATAATTATGTCGGATGTGATTCCTCATGCAATATTTATAACATAGGGTGACACAGAACTAGCTCTAGTTCATCAATGTAATGTAGGCATGTATTCCGAATATAGTCATATGTGCGTATGGAAAAGAACTTGCATGACATCTTTTGTCCTACCCTCCCGTGGCAGCGGGGTCCTATTGGAAACTAAGGGATATTAAGGCCTCCTTTTAATAGATATCGGACCAAAGCATTAACACATAGTGAATACATGAACTCCTCAAACTATGGTCATCACCGGTAAGTATCATGGTTATTGTCACTTCAGGGTTAACGGATCATAACACATAATAGTGACTATAGACTTGCAAGATAGGATTAGGAACTCACATATATTGATGAAAACATAATAGGTTTAGATCTGAAATCATGGCACTCGGGCCCTAGTGACAAGAATTAAGTATAGCAAAGTCATAGCAACATCAATATTAGAACATAGCGGATACTAGGGACCAAACCCTAACAAAACTAACTCAATTACATGATAAATCTCATCCAGCCCATCACCGTCCAGCAAGCCTATGATGGAATTACTCATGCACGGCGGTGAGCATCATGAAATTGGTGATGGAGGAAGGTTGATGATGATGATGATGATGGCGATGGATTCCCCTCTTTGGAGCCCCAAACGGACTCCAGATTAGCCCTCCTGAGAAAGTTTAGGGCTTGGCGGCGGCTCCGTATCGTAAAATGCAATGAATCCTTCTCTCTGATTTTTTTTCTCCCCAAACACGAATATATAGAGTTGGAGTTGAGGTCGGAGGACCACCAGGGGGCCCACGAGGCAGGGGGCGGGCCTAGGGGGTAGGTGCCCCCCACTCTCGTGGACAGGGTGTGGGCCCCCTGGCGTTGATTCTTTTGCCAGTATTTTTTATATATTTCAAAAATAATATCCGTTGATTTTCAAGTCATTCCAAGAACTTTTATTTCTGCACAAAAATAACACGATGGCAATTCTGCTGAAAACCACGTCAGTCCGAGTTAGTTCCATTCAAATCATGCAAGTTAGAGTCCAAAACAAGGGCAAAAGTGTTTGGAAAAGTAGATATGTTGGAGACGTATCATGCCTTAGGCCCACCTCGCGGACACAGTGGATTTGGCCACCCAGCGGCTTCCTGTGCCCCCATCTCCCCCCGCTTCACCCTCGTTGTCGCACCCTCTCTCATCGACTCCCCCTCTCACCGCCACCCCACCTCCTCCTCCCGACCTCCCCCACCCTCCCTTCTCCGGCCATGACCCGGGAGTGGGAGGACGGTGAGGCCTGCCGCAAACGCCGCTACGAGGACCGGCATGACCCCCCACCCCTCCCCTGATGCGCTCCGTCGCGAGGATGAACCCCGGCGGGAGCTGCGCGACCGGGAGGCATGCCGGGATGACCGCCGCTCCCCTGGGCGCTCCGAGTGTCACGGGTCATCCCTCTCCCTGCTACCTCTTGAGCATGCGTTGGTTTTCCCTTGAAGAGGAAAGGGTGATGCAGCAAAGTAGCGTAAGTATTTCCCTCAGTTTTTGAGAACCAAGGTATCAATACAGTAGGAGACAACACACAAGTCACGTAGTCCCTACACAAACAATCAAGAACCTTGCAACCAACGCGATAAAGGGGTTGTCAATCCCTTCACGGTCACTCGCAAAAGTGAGATATGATAGAGATAGTAAAGTAAATATTTTTGGCATTTTTGTTGTATAGATTGGAAAGTAAAGATTGCAAAATAGTAAACAAGATGCGATGTAAATAAAAGAGATGCAATATAATAAGAAAGAGACCCGGGGTCATAGGTTTCACTAGTGGCTTCTCTCAAGATAGCATGTATTACGGTGGTGAACAAATTATTGCTGAGCAATTGATAGAAAAACGCATAGTTATGAGAATATCTAAGGCAATGATCATGAATATAGGCATCGCGCCCATGTCAAGTAGACCGAAACGATTCTGCATCTACTACTATTACTCCACACATCGACCGCTATCCAGCATGCATCTAGAGTATTAAGTTCATAAGAACAGAGTAACGCATTAAGCAAGATGACATGATGTAGAGGGATAAACTCAAGCAATATGATATAAAACCCATCTTTTTATCCTCGATGGCAGCAATACAATATGTGCCTTGTTGCCCCTACTGTCACTGGGAAAGGACACCGCAAGATTGAACCCAAAGCTAAGCACTTCTCCCATTGCAAGAAAGATCAATCTAGTAGTCCAAACAAAACCGATAATTCGAAGAGACTTGCAAAGATATCAAATCATGCATATAAGAATTCAGAGAAGAACCAAATAATATTCATAGATAATCTTGTTCATAAATCAACAATTCAACGGATCTCGGCAAACACAATGCAAAAGAGTATTACATCAAATAGATCTGCAAGAACATCGAGGAGAACTTTGTATTGAGAATCAAAGAGAGAGAGAAGAAGCCATCTAGCTAATAACTATGGACCCGAAGGTATGTGGTAAACTACTCATGCTTCATCAAAGAGGCAATGGTGTTGATGTAGACGCCCTCCGTGATCGATCCCCCCTCCGGCAGATGGCCAGAAAAGGCCCCAAGATGGGATCTCATGGGTAGAGAAGGTTGCAGCAGTGGAAAAGTGGTTTCGTGGCTCTCCCTGGTCGATCTAGGGTATAAGAGTATATATAGGCGAAAGAAGTACGTCGGTGGAGCTAGGTGGGGCCCACGAGGGTGGGGGCGCGCCTACCCCCTGGGTGCGCCCTCCTACCTAGTGGCCGCCTCACAGAGTTCCAGACTTCAACTCCAAGTCTTCTGGATTGCTTTCAGTCCAAGAAAGATCATCATGAAGGTTTCATTCCGTTTGGACTCCGTGTGGTATTCCTTTTCTGCGAAAATCTAAAATAGGCAAAAAACAGAAACTAGCACTGGGCCTCCAGTTAATAGGTTAGTCCCACAAATAATGTAAAAGAGCATATTAAAGCCCATTAAACATCCAAAATAGATAATATAATAGCATGGAACAATCAAAAATTATAGATACGTTGGAGACGTATAAAGCATCCCCAAGCTTAATTCCTGCTCGTCCTCGAGTAGGTAAATGATAAAAACAGAATTTTTGATGGGGAATGCTACCTAACATAATTATCAATGTAATTTTCTTTATTGTGCCATGAATGTTTAGATCCGAAAGATTCAAGACAAAAGTTTAATATTGACATAAAATTAATAATACTTCAAGCATACTAACAAAGTAATCATGTCTTCTCAAAATAACATGGCGAAAGAAAGTTCATCCCTACAAAATCATATAGTTTGGCTATGCTCCATCTTCGTCACATGAAATATTCAAATCATGCACAACCCCGATGACAAGCCAAGCAATTGTATCATACTTTAATATTCTCAAGCTTATTCAACTTTCACGCAATACATGAGTGTGAGCCATGGACATAGCACTAAAGGTGGAATAGAATGGTGGTTGTGGAGAAGACAAAAAGGAGGAAGATGGTCTCACATCAACTATGCATATTAATGGGCTATGGAGATGCACATCAATAGATATCAATGTGAGTGAGTAGGGATTGCCATGCAATGGATGCACTAGAGCTATAAATGTATGAAAGCTCAACAACAGAAACTAAGTGGGTGTGCATCCAACTTGCTTGCTCATGAAGACCTAGGGCATTTTGAGGAAGCCCATTGTTGGAATATACAAGCCAAGTTCTACAATGAAAATTCCCACTAGTATATGAAAGTGAAAAAAATAAGAGACTCTCTATCATGAAGATCATGGTGCTACTTTGAAGCAGAAGTGTGGAAAAAGGATAGTAGCATTGTCCCTTATCTCTTTTCTCTCTCTTTTTTTTCTCTTTTTTTATTTTTTTGTTTGGCTTCTCTGGTCTCTTTTTTCCTCACACGGGACAATGCTCTAATAATGATGATCATCACACTTGTATTTATTTACAACTCAAGGATTACAACTCGATACTTAGAACAAAATATGACTCTACATGAGTGCCCCCGGCGGTGTACCGGGATGTGCAATGAATCAAGAGTGACATGTATGGAAAAATTATGAATGGTGGCTTTGCCACAAATATGATGTCAACTACATGATCATGCAAGGCAATATGACAATGATGAAGCGTGTCATAATAAATAGAACAGTGGAAAGTTGCATGGCAATATATCTCGGAATGGCTATGAAATTGCCATAATAGGTAGGTATGGTGGCTGTTTTGAGGAAGGTAAATGGTGGGTTTATGGTACCAGCGAAAGTTGCACGGTACTAGAGAGGCTAGCAACGCAGGAAGGGTGAGAGTGTGTATAATCCACGGACTCAACATTAGTCATGAAGAACTCACCTACTTATTGTAAAATTCTACAAGTCATCAAAACCAAGCACTACGCACATGCTCCTAGGGGGATAGATTGGTAGCACTACAAAAAAAAGACACATCCGTGACATTTTGGGCCGAACGAAATTTTTTTGTGTCATACATATGACACTTCTATGACGATAATTGTGACAAAACCCGGTATCATCATAGATGTGGTGGGCTCCTACTTCTATGACAAAAATCATGATAGAAAATGGGCTTTTCGTCCAGGGCAGGCCGGAGACGCAGCTGCATGACATTCTTTGGGTCGTCCATGATAGAAAAAACCATGGTAGAAACAAGGGCGAGGAAAATATCGGGGAGGTCCTGGTTATGGTGGGTGGTCGGGGCCGAGCGATGCACGGAGGTTTGCGTATTTCTCCCATGACGGAAAAAACTGTGGTAGAAGCGAGGGGGAGGAAAATTTCGGGGAGTTCCCGGTTACGATGGGAGGTCGGGGGCCGAGCGATGAACGTTTCTCTCGTACACGTACGCGCGTGTGTGCGAGGCGTTGGCTCTAACTGAACCCGAGCGAGGCGTTGGGCTCTAACTGAACCCGAGCGATTGCACTGCAGGCTACGCGTTACTGAACCCGAGCAATCGATCGATGCCTGTTAACTAAACCCGATTGAGCGATTCCTTCGCTACTACTGCTAACTGAAGCCGATCGATTGGATGAACAATGAGCATTGTAGGGGGGGTTGGATGAACAGTGAGCGGTGGCGTTGCCTCTGGATGAACAGGACCCCGTGGTGTGGAGGGCTGGATGAACAGTAGACGGTGGAGGGGTGCCCGTGGAGGGGTGGTTGAACTGGACCCCGTGGTGTGGAGGGGTGGTTTAACAGTAGCCGGTGGAGTAGCGCGCGGTGGAGGCTGGATGAACAGGAGCCCGTGGAGGCTGGAGGAGGTCGACGGTAGCACGTGGAGGCTGGAGGAGGTCGGCGGTGGAGATGAACAGTATCCCGTGGAGTTCCATTTTGCGGTACGCCACACCCCTCTCGATCAACAGGACCCCCGTTTCGACCGTAGCGCTCCAACACAAGTTTGTTTCCTCCGTTTTGCGGTACGCCACACACCTCCCGATCAACAGGACCCCCGTTTCGACCGTAGGAGGTCTGTTTCCTCCGTTTTGCGGTACGCCAGACCCCTCCCGATGAACAGGATCCCATTTCAAACATGGTCGGTTGAACACAAGGCCGTTTCCTCCGTTTTGCGATACGCCAGGACTCGTTTCCATTGCATGTTCCGTCCAAGCCCTCCCGATGAACACGACCATGCATTCCGTTCCGACCCAGCCGGTTGGCTCCCACGCGTTCCGTTGCCTCCCGATTAACACGACGCATTCCGTTGCCTCCCCATGACCACGACGCATTCCGTTGCCTCCCCATGAACACGACGACGATGCTATTTCTCTGTTCTGACCCAGCCATGTACACGAGCCATGGCCGTACGTATGCGCGAATAGGCGTTCGAGACCCTGCCCGTATGTACGTATGTGGCCGTATTTTCTTTCTTGCACCCTGGCCGCTGTACATACATGTACATGCTACGTGCGCGCCTCTACTACGACACGTACGTGCCTCTACTACGACACATGCGCGCCTCTACATCGACCAGTATATATGTACGTACATGTTCGCGATCAGAATGACAATGCTACGTACGCTTCGACCAGGTGGGTCCCGACTGTCAGGCACTTCCTTGCCTGCGAAGATGTAGCTGGTGGGTCCCAGCAGTCTGGGGGCGAATCATTTTGTTTTTTTACCCGAACGCACTTCCTTGCGTGTGAAGCTGTAGCTGCTGGGTCCCAGCAGTCAGGGGGAATCGTTTTGGTTTTTTTTGCCCGGACGCACTTCCTTGCGTGCGAAGACATAGCTGGTGGGTCCCAGCAGTTAGGGGGGTGAATCGTTTTTTTCAGACGCACTTCCTTGCGTGCTAAGATGTAGCTGGTGGGTCCCAGCAGTCAGGGGGGCGAATTGTTTTTTTGTCGGACGCACTTCCTTGCGTGCGAAGATGTAGCTGGTGGGTCCCAGCAGTTAGGGGGAAACGTTTTTTCGTGAAATACGGTTGCCCGTCCGGTGGGTGCCCGCTGTCAGGTGGAGGAATAATTATTTTGCGCGTAATAAGGAGGCACTTCCTTGTTGCGGCTATGGACCCAGCTGTCAGCCTCTCCATGTACAGTCCACGTCCGATGGATCTCATTCCTTGACCACGTTGACCACGTCGTGCCGAGAGCAGCGGGGCGGTGGACGACGGCGAGGCCTAGGAAGGGGACGACGTGGAGCCGGGGAAGATGCGGGAGTGGATGCCCACGCGTAGAGGAGTATGAGGGTGTGATGGCCTGGCTTAATAGTGATGATAGACTACTCATCTCAATAAGGAATTCCTTCTTTTCCGGAAGCCCATTCGGATAGAACTCCAAAGTTAAGAGTGCTCAGCTTGGAATAATTTCAGGATGGGTAACCGATCGAGAAGTTGCTCCCAGGTGCGCACGAGTGAGGACAAAGTGCGCAGAAAAGACTAGTATTGATCTGTGGAGCCAGTCTAGATCCCTCCAGGAGTAATGACCACCGGCGGGTGTGTCCGGGGCGTTACAAGTTGGTATCAGAGCCGACCCTAGCGGTTACACGGATGGTTGTGAACAGGTGCGTGGTCATGTTGTTCATGACGTTTGTGACCCGTCGTGGCACACGGCATGGCACATATACTAGACTGGAAGCACAGACGTATGTGCCAATAGGGAACGTTCCTGTGGCCTGACGTGGACATCGGTTCCTCTGAGTGGGGGTGTATGTGATGGCCTGGCTTAATAGGGATGATAGACTACTCATGTCAATAAGGAATTCCTTCTTTTCCGGAAGCCCATTCAGACAGAACTTCAAAGTTAAGCGTGCTTAGCTTGGAGTAATTTTAGGATGGGTGACCGATCGGGAAGTTGCTCCCAGATGCGCACGAGTGAGGACAAAGTGCGCAGAAAAGACTAGTATTGATCTGTGGGGCCAGTCTAGATCCCGCCAGGACTAATGACCACCGGCGGGTGTGTCCGGGGCGTTACAGAGGGTTCACTCGTTCGGCTGCGGTGTGAGGCTGTCGTCGCCGCAGAATAACAGGGGGTGTGGGTGCGTAGAGGGATGGCCTGGCCAACGGTGGGAGTAGTAGGGGGCGGTGAGGCCTCCGCGGCATCACAGCCGGCCACGGGCGGCAGGAGCAGGCGACACGACCAGCGTTGCTTTGGGCGGCTGGAGCAAGAAGACTAGAGGTTGAAGAAGCACTATGGCCGTTGGATGGACATCGTACGGCCACTGGAGCTAGAACGTTCATATATTGACTAAAGTTGACAAAGGCGTCCGTCCCAGTCAACTTAGTAGGCCCACAAGTCAGCCTCCCACCAAGGTGGGTCCTAGCTAGCAGGGGATATTCATTTTTTTTGTGCGTAATAAGGAGGCACTTCCGTTCGGTCCGAGCTGACAACGGGGGGAACGTTTTTTTTACGAAATACGGTGGCCCGTCCTATGGGTCCCAGCAGTCAGGGGGAAACGTTTTTTCGCGAAATACTGGTGGCCCGTCCGGTGGGTCCCTGCTGTCAGGTGGAGGAATAATTATTTTCCACGTAATAAGGAGGCACTTCCTTGCGGCTACAGTGGACCCAGCTATCAGCCTCTCCACATACAGTACTCTTCCGATGGAAGTCGGTCGTTGACCACATTGACCATGCCGCGTCGAGAGCATCACGGCGGTGGACGACGGTGAGGCCTAGGAAGGGGACGACACGGAGCGGGGGAAGACGCGGCAGTGGAAGCCCACGCAGAGAGGAGTACGAGGGTTCACCGGTTTGGCTGCGGTGTGAGGCTGTTGTCGCCACAGAATAACAGGGGGTGTGGGTGAGTAGAGGGATGCCCTGGCCAGCAGTGGGAGTAGTAGGGGGCGCTGAGGCCTATGCGGCAGCACAGCCGGCCACAGTAGGCGGGAGTAGGCGGTCCCACCGGCACTGCTTTGGTGGCTGGAGGAAGAAGATCAGAGATTGAAGAAACACGACGGCCGTTGGATTGACATCCAACGGTTACGTCTGCTAGAATCGTTTGTTGACGTATATAATAACTAAAAAAATCTTGCATACGCGTCAACTAAACAGGCCCACAAGTCAGACCACTCCCTCTCTTTTTTAATAATTTATATATAGCTCATGGCAACTTCTTATGCAATTTATTGCAGTCATTTTTTGGATGGCCAGGGCCAATTTCACATATTTCTATGGGTTCCAAACTATTTTTCATACCGAAATGTCGAGCCAGATTTAAAGTACTTTGAAGATATATTTAAATTAGGTTAATGCCCAGTGAAATAGGAATCTGAAAATGTGAAAAAATTCAGAAATTATAAAGTAATTGCCAATTTGTCATCTGTTTTTATATTTACAACCCATTTCATATTACTTTCAAGATTTGTAGGCGTCTTGAAAGAGTTGCCGCTCATCAGGGCGTAGAAAAATAAGTATGCCTGGATTGGGTATTCTTCAGAAAAAAAATAAACTGGGCTCATTTTCACAAAGAAAAAATAGCTGGGATGGTTACATGGTGAACATAAAATATAAGCCTGGGCTAGACGGGCCACAGCCCAGTTCAAACCCTGCTCCGTCTCAACAATACCAAACAAAAAATACTGCTCGAGTAGCTACGTCCCAGGTGTCAGCCGATCTTGTGTTGTTCTCTTGTCTATTGACTATATACGCTCACAATGTCGTGGGTCCCAGATGTCAGGAAAACACTAGGAGGAAGCATTTTATTTTTCCATACGCTGATGTGGTGGGCTCCTACTGTCATCCTCTCCACGTATTTCTGCCGATTCCTGTTGTTTGTTGACCATGTTGACAACGCGAGAGGGCGGCGCCGCGGTGAGCGCACCAAAGCACGCGGAGGACGTCGGCGTTAACGATTTAGGAGACGGTGGGGCGGTGATGCGTGTGCTGAGGCGCAGCCAGCCGTGGGAGGCGGAAGCAGGCGGCCCTGCCGGCGCTGGTTTTGTTTTGGCGGCTGTAGGAAGATAGGACTGAAGAAACACGACAGACTATAAAAGCAGCAGGAGTACTTAAAAACCTTAACTGAAACCAGCAGGGGCACTTAACAACCAAAGCTGAAAGCAGTATGAGTACTTATACAGGTTCAACCGTACAAAGCACGCCTCTAATAGTGCTACTTTGCCTACAGTTAACCAAGGGTGAGACCGCCAAGCCCCAGGACAAGGCCCAACCGCCACCCCACGCATCCACAACCTTCTGAAAGCGGCTTCATCTTGCAACGTGGTCAATAAACAGGATATTCGCTTTAGAGCCATGGAAAAGCATGAACATAATCTTCTGTCCTATTCTCCAAGATGGATGCGCCTTCATTATTTGAGACCACCTATGAATAAGTATCTTTTCACCTCCAAGGGGAATTGAGTAGGTCGACATAAACATCACGTTGTGACCAAGCACAAGTCTGACCCGACCATGGTCAGGCATCTGTATAGGAACAATAGAACTCGGCAGTTCCTGTTTCAAGAAGATCACAACTGTAAAACTGTGTATAAGCAATAGTTTATGAACAACATATATAACAGAAAACAGCTCGTACCATAAGTTTCTCGACACAGTTGGACCTGTTCAACAAGTGTAGCAGTGGCACACATATCCCACGTGGCCTTCCACCGTTGAAACGCCCCACAAGGACCTCAAGACGATCAATAAAGTGTAGGAACTTGTGGATGTCGATCCAGTCAACTTCAGTGCCATTAGTAACAGCCGAGTTATTACAAAGTAACAAACGAGCAGACTACTTAACTCTGAAAAACCTACACGTGCCACCAATTATAAGAAAATATTAGTTAGAAGTAGCATCTTCGTGAGAGATTCGTTGCTACTTCTAAAGTTAAATTGTGATTAGTTAGACAGAATAGGTGGATTAAGAAGTAATCAAGGCAACAAGCAAGAACCAGATACAAAACTAACATGGATGAACAATTGGAACGATGTCGGGGTGGAAGATCGCAGTGAAGATGAGACCAGGTTCTACTATTTCCATCAACATTCGTGCACCAACTTTCAGTCCGTAACACTTGAGAAAGTTTATCCAAGTTCGGCCATAAAAAAAGCAGCGATCTTCTTGGTTCATGAACTCAACTCGGAACTTATAACCATGGCTTGTCTTCACTGTGACCATTAAACTAGTGTATTCAGTTATGGCAAGGCCGAGCATCTTGAGTACATGTGTTCTGGCAGAGCAAATAATACACTGCAGGAAAAATAATATGAGAACACAACATGTTCAAAAAAAAACCCGCCCTCCCGGATAGAAAAGAGGATTCTAGGAACATACTATGCGCGTTTCAAAATGTTGTGTTAGGATGAGAAGGAACAAGTGTGGCGTCTCCCGAGGGCGCAGAAACCTGTCGGGTACTCGCACTTTGGGCACTGCAAATGAAACGCACTATATTCATTAGGAAGAAAAATGCATTAACGGCGGCGGCTGCCATCCTAGCATTACCTATGACAAAGGGACTTGGATTTATCGGGGATGGATGAAGAATTCGTACCTGGTTCTCCATGAGAAAACCCTATGCAATCGCCGAGAGGGGGTTTTCTCTGAACAAGCAGATGAGGGAGAAGGGGATTTAGGCCCAGTGAATTATTGCTGCTTCGTG
Organism: Triticum aestivum; assembly: GCF_018294505.1. Lineage (NCBI taxonomy): Eukaryota > Viridiplantae > Streptophyta > Magnoliopsida > Poales > Poaceae > Triticum > Triticum aestivum. The sequence goes on from NC_057803.1 coordinate 478,876,987, forward strand.
CGTCCAGCTTACTGCTAAAGCTGGAAAGGGGGGTTGTGATTTGACGGCTCATTGGGCATTATTGCGGAGCTACGACCAGGGTGTGTCTACCGTGAAGTTGTGCACTATAATTTGTGCATATGGCACATGGACCCCATTGCCAGTTGCCCCACATATCAGCGGAAGGAAGTAGAAAGACAGGAGTAACTAGTTACACATAAATATATTTTTTGACAGAGAGATACTCCCTATGTAAAGAAATATACAAATCATTTATATCACAGGCTCACCTTGCCAAGAAATATACTCCCTCTGCAATGCACGGGCATTATGGGGGTTCAGCTGAGAATATAATACTCAAATAGGCTCACGGTTCTGGACTTTGGGCCGTAGGCCGACCCTGCATGTTTGGGGGGCCCATGTGTTCTACCTCAGCGCTTTTCATATTGCAAGGGATCGGTATGGCGCTGGTTTTAGATGTTGTCGCAAGGCGAATACACAAAATTGAATAAAGCACGACAGTTGTTGGAATGAAATCAAACGACAGTTCCTAACCAGCAATCAGAGTTGCAATTCTATCAACGATATACCATGTGATAAATAATACTGTCATACTACTTATACACACAGGACACTTGTTTCACCATGCCAGATTATTACATCAAAATCTCTCGGAGGATAGATCAGTTTGGCAGTTGCGTGCTGCTACTAAAGAATTTCAAAGTTGATTTGGACCAGCTCTCCTTGCCGAGAAAGTTCGATTTTGACATCATCCCCTACCGCAAGATATGATTTAGATTGGAACCTTGACCATCCTTTAGCATCAATCATCATGCGACCATCCTTTGTACTTATGGTATATTGAGCAGGTTCATTCACACCAAGGCTGCGCATGGTAAGAGAAACTTGGCCGCGGTCGCCCGGATTGTTGAACGACTCCCTCGTTGCTCTAGGAATTCTCTGTTTGCAAACAAGAAGACATACCCAAACAGTTAGGTCAACACAGTGAATCATGTGAAACAACATGGAAAGAAAAAACAATGAAGCACTTGGGTGGCCAATGCTTACCAAGAAGGTGGACATGTCGGTTTTTGTAAGGACTTTCGTATATGAAGTGCGAACTGCAGCCCAGTATGTTGCCGGTGCAACTGCACAGGCTGGAGCAGATGCAAGTGCAAGTGTTGGTGCAGGTGTCGAAGCCGCAGCTACTACCAGAGATGGTGCTCCTTGTAGAGCTGGTGCCGGTGTCGGAGCAGGTGTCGGTGTCGAAGCCCGATCCTCTGGCAGATCAGACTGATCCGCTGACGCAGTGGTGCCCAATCCTTAGCTGGATCAGACTGAGCTGTTGCCGCTGTCAGTGCTAGAGCAACTACCGGTGCTCGATCTGTGTGAGACAGTGGCGATCGTGTCTGGTCTGCTATGATCAGCTTTCTAACTTGACTAGGATCCGTGACCGTGATCCAGTTTTTTCTTCATTTCCTTTAAACGCAAGGGACTAATTGTGGCGTTTTTGTTAAACCAAACTGCAGTTCATCATAGAGATTCAGCTTTTGCTCAGACAACAGACTGATCCAATTTTTTCTAGTAATATAAGTGATGGACAGTGCCTTCGTTACTGACACGACATAAGAAGTGAAACCTGCAAAAATAGCCATCGTAGAGCAAACCAAACGGTTTATTCTGTGATGAATGTCACATGGCAAAACCTGCATCGTGAAAATGCAGGAAAAGAAAGAACACATGACATTAAATAAATAAGATTTAGACAGTAAATCAATAAGATTTACTTGATGTGACACGAGTGAATCCTTACCAGGAAATCACTATGTTGAAGTACTAAACAGAAGATTGATCATCCAACTAAGCAAGGCATGCAGGGGCCCCGCCTACTCCCACAAGCAGGACAGTCCAAAGGTCGTGACAAATCCTATGGACTGAACATCCATGGGACTAGAAATCCTGGTGGGTGCGATGAACCCTGCAATGCATACAGATATTGGGGTCTAACCATAATTGATAAACCGTCCTCACAAAAAATATGATCTGGATACTTCAAAATATACAGACTGAATTGAGTGGACAGACATTAACATAGACCGTTCTCAGGACTGACCACACACCAAAAGCGGCAGTACTAATAAACAATACAGGGTTCACAAACACAAATCAAGTACTGAACAATAGTACTTACTACAGACAAGCAAAGTTGCACTAACTAAACTCTGCAGACTATTTCTTGCCACCGAGCTACGGGATGAACCCCGCATAATTGACTAGGCCATGGACTTCGTGTGAGATGTCTACATGCACCATCACCATCTTGTCAACCTTGGAGAACCTAACAGAGTGGTCTTTCCACTCATAAACATGATGATGAAGACAGGACGCATCAGATTTGTTGGGAAGCTTTACAAGAACCACACCCTTCGTAATCGAAGGCACAACCAGGAAATTGTTGTGGTCAAGTACAACCTCGAGAACACGCCTGACAACAATGCTACAGGAAAACACTAGTTCAGGACACGTGGCGACAAGGACACAACAGCTGGATAGTTCAGCAGTAGAACTCATCATCAGGTCTTCCAGTTCACACGGCATGACTTTGAGAACTTCATCCCCACCATGGACCTGGTTCTAATTCAAACAGAAACCATATTTTATTACTACCTCCATTCTGAAATATAAGATGATTTTCGATATTATACTCCACTAGCACATATGCCCGTGCGTTGCAACGGGAGAGACATTTCTTTGCAAAAAGCAACTAGAGAGATAATTGACATGTCCACAAAAAGATCTCCGCATGAATCTTTCATAAAAACATGAACATTTTTTTAATTTGTGTTTTTTAAAGGAAACATATTTTGAACATTCAGAACAATTTTAGAAATGGGTTTCTTTGAACTCATAAATTATTTAGAATTTGCGAATATTTCACTAAAACAAGAATATTTTTCATATTTGCACACATTTTTAAAATGCAATTTTTTGGAAAATCTCAAACAATTTTTAAAAACACAAATAAAAAATGGAACATTTTTTTAAATTTTGGACAAATTTTTGAATGAGAAAAAATATATAAATTTCTGAACATTTTTATAAAATAGGATATGTTTTGGAATTCTGAACATTAAAAAAATCATTTTTTCCGAAATTACGAACTCTTTTGAAAATTATGAATTTAAGGAAAAAATGGAGAAATAAAAAAACTTGAAAGGAAAAAATACAAAAGAAACAGAGAAAGAAACAAAAAAATAGAAATATAATAAGAATAAAAAACGGTTCAGCCCAGGTTGGGCGCCCTATGCGACACTCGAACTATCTGACGCCCCATGCAATAATTAGGGTTTTTTTGCATGGGCACGAAAATAAATAGTTTGGCTTTGCTGGGCCACATTGCAGGCGGCCCGTGTACGGAATTGTGGTGTTTTTCCTTTTGTAATACATGAACGGATAGAAATTTAGTACCACCTCGAATAGCAGAATTTTTTTTGATGGTGAACGAATGAAAAATCGGAGAAACACACCTTGCTTTATTAGTAGGTATAGATATATGACTACATATACACACAGAAATGAGTGAACAAAGATACTAGAACATGTCTTCAAAGGCATGAGAGCAGAGGGATTACATGCAATATCCATAACACAAGTTACTGAGGCAAATATACCCTCTTAAAAGGTAGCATTGATGTTCATAAAGTACTCCCTCCATCCCAAAATTCTTGTCTTAGATTTGTCTAGATATGGATGTATTAAGTCACATTTTAGTATTAGATACATCCGTATCTAGACAAATCTAAGACAAGAAATTTGGAACAGAGGGAGTAGTTGAAAGTAATCTATAAGAAATCAGTGTCAACCTCTCGCATGTTTTGGTCAAAAGAGGAATTTAGAACTGTCATTTGGCACACTAAAATCACATGCAAGATCACCTAGAAAGTTGTACTACCAGTACTAGTACTGCGTGTTAGATGAAAAAACACGATCAAGATCGAGAAAAAGATCGTCAACAAGAGACATTACATGGACTTGCTTAATGAGGGATCCCGGAGAGGGGGGCTTGGACAGGGCGATGGCTTTGAGCTTGTCTGCGGTAGTCTCGGCGGGGTGCTTGCGCTTCTTCGTACCATGAGCCTCGACGGTTTTGGCCAGAGCCATAGACATCATGTCGGCCGGTGCTCCGGCGTCCATCCAAGACAAGAAGCTGAGAGAGAAGAGTGAAAGGAGGAACGAGATGAGGGAGAAGCGAAGCAAGTGGGGGTTTTCTTCAAGAGAGGAAGCTGAGAGAGAAGAGTGAAATGATGGTTGCTTCGTCCGTCCAACTTACTACTGGAAAGGAGGGGGTTTTGTGATTTGACGGCTCATTGGGCATTACTGCCGCGGTTCGATCGGGGTAGTCTACCGTCACTCTACTACGGAGTAATTTAGTGCATGGCTGGTGGACCCAGGTGCTGGCTATCCCACACGTCGGCGAAAGTGAGTAATTTAGTGCATGGCTGGAGAAGGATCCGCACGGTAGAGCGTGTCCACTGTTTTTCTGAAGAAAAAAATGATTACAGCAAGTGTTTCCACTCTTACGACGGAGGAGTGCGAAACACGGCAGCCACTTGAACATACACAGTGCTCCTACTACTAGGCATGTGCAGTGGTTCATACGTCAGTACTACACAATCTTGTTGCTAGTGTAGTAAGATATGACGATAACAAATGATGTTGTGCGCATGTCAACTACTCCTATATGTAACATAGTACCTCTTTTTCGACTGTCCGGTCGAGAATGAACGGTGAGATCAATGTTAACAGAACTAGGTCCACAGCGCACGGAGAGTACGGTGCTACAGTACTCCATGAAACATGAACCATATGAAGCATGAATAGTGTTAGGCAGGGTGTATGAAGGGTGCACGGGATGGGAGCAAAAGTTCCCTTCTTGACCCACTTTTGGGTGTTTGGCAGAGTGCATGAAGGGTGCATGAGTCCACACTAGTAGGTTGACAAAAATACACGAAGAGGAAACAACTATATTGAGATGAGAATGCAACCAAACACACCCAGACGCTTTGTGCTACAGTGACTGATCTGCGCCGTCTGAGTTTGATCCAACGGTCATGTTGTGCCGAGACATGGACATGCCCATGCAGAGGGCGCCTAAACACCACTGAAGTCCCTCTGCTTCTCGAGGCGCACGATTTTGGTGATGCAGGGTGCAACCGCCTGCAGAGCCCGCTCCCGGTCGACGAGAGCCCGCTCGTCAAAGACGGCGTCCAATGGCACGAATGGATTCCGGTGACGGAGCCCTGAAAGGATTCACCCGGCAACGGCGACGGTAGCCCGCAACCCCTCCTTGTCCAGCTCAACCCCCACCATCGCGCGGAGACGGCTCAGCTCCTCGGAGATATAGGTGAAGAAGGAGACCAGGTCAGGAAGCCGCAGCTCGTTGAAGTTGACCGGGTGGTCGAACGGGTTTAGCCCGATGGCCGGCATCGTCGCGCTGGCACGATGGTAGGCATCGCACAGCCGCAACACGTGTGTGGCAACTTGGTTCACCAAGTGGCTGAGGCGATCCTAGACCTCGTCATGATCGGCCCGCTCGCGCTCTAGCCGGCTCCCCTAACGGCCTATCGTATCTCCCGCTTTCTGCAGCAACGCCGCCGACGCCTCAAGCATCTTTGTGGTGGACGCCTCCGCTTTTGAAGCTCTGTGAAATCCCGCACATAATGGAGGAGCATGGCACTCCTCTCCTCCTTGAGCTCACGGAGCTCCACGTCCTTGGCCTTGAGCTCCGCATCCTTGGCATGGAGCTCCTGTGTCAGGAGCCTCACCTCGGACTCCGTGATCTGCTGCGCCGCCATGGCACCAGGTAGAAGCAATGGGGAGAGGAAGCAAAGGGGGCGAAATGGCTGAAAGGCAATGCAATCTATGGGTAGGCGGAGGGAGCGGGGAATATTTTGGTTTTCACCATGGTAAAACACGAGTCGACGACTTCTCACATCAGGGAGTAGTGGGTTTTTATAGGCGGAGTCATCATGACTAATTGCTACCGCGCCTGCTCCCGTCAATCAAAAAATTAGAAATCCTGCCGCGCCTGCTCCCGTCAATCAAAAAATTAAAAATCCTGCCGCACCCAAACACCAGAGCAACGCCGCGGTGGATATTTAAATTTACCTGCCGGCAAGTAGATAAAAAAAGGGGTGAAAAAACAAATGTGGCGGCGGCCTAGCTAATCGGTCAAACTAGCCCAACTAGCTAGCCACCGTGCTTCACTGATGTACTCGGCGGGAAAGGTGGTCTTTCATGATTTGACGACTCATTTACTTGCTTCGGCGCTACGACCGAGGAGGACCCAGAAAACGCGCGGTAGGGCATCCCACGTTAGGAAGAATATATGTGTGCTCCACCCGGGAGGACCCCGAAACCACGCGGTAGGGTGTGCCACGTCTCGGCACGGAGGAAAAATGTGCGTGTAAAAATATACTGTATCAGACGTAGTACCTATGGTTCGACCTCGGGACCCAGCCAGTCGGTCGAAAACACCCCACTAGCCACACAACTTCATCATGCAAACGTGGCACGGAGGATAGATGTGGTTAGGTCCGTCTCGACCAGCCACAACGTCTCTTGTTCTAATCGATTCTTCTATTTTCCAAGCTTTTTTAGTTGTAATAACACCATGGCAAGCTAGCGCCGCTCTTCGTGTGTGCCCGTGCAAAGGTTAGACGATGGAGAGAAGAGAGATTGAGATCGCAGACCTGGGACCCACCAGTAAGTGAGACAACGGTCATGCATGTGTTGACGAGGCACTCCCTCTACTCTACTCAGCGCAAGTACTATATAAAATCAAGTTATGGGACAAAGCCAACAACCGTTCATCTTTTTCAGGCTATCGACTTACGCTTTGTAGTCCAGGTTGCCAGTTCGAATCTCGTCTTTCAGATTTGTTAGTTTTAGGTCCAAATTTGATTAATGACAAGTGGGACCCCCGTGTGTTGTTCCGATATTTCAGTGTAGGATGGTTTTTTTGAACAAACACTTTGCGCGGTTAGACAAGTAACGGCACGAGTTACACGTTTTTGCAAGTTTACGAACAAAAATGACAGCGGCATAGAATATCACATCCACCCCGCAACTTAGATACTATGGTGATACGAGTTTTTACACCATTGGAAGTGAGATCCAATGGCTTGGGAATAGTCTTTGTAATTATGCGCAATTTCCAAAGTCTCCAAAGGTTTTTTTGCAAATAAAACATTCAGGCCTCGTGTATGCCGCTGCATCTTCGATCCAACGGCTCCCCGGTGCTCATATTAGGTGCTCCCCGTAGCTTAATTACCCACTATGGTGATATGAGCATCTAGGTTGTATGATCAGTGATCAGATGGCACATGCGCAGTACTTGTACTTTCTGCGCATTTCCCAAACTCTATCAGCCGTATATTGCAAAAACATTCAAACCTCCTACTGTGGGCCGTTAGATCTCAGTGAACTCGTATCACCATAGAATCTACGGTGCAGGAGCACCTCATACTCTCCCATGCGAGAAAACATAAGGTGCTATTGCAGCTGGGATGCTAAGGTGATACGAGCTTGGAGGTCGTTTGATCTGAGATCCAATGGCATCTGAGTAGTCTTTGTGCTTGTAAGGAGTGGCCGAACTCTTTTGGGGCTTTTCTGCAAAAAACCATTCGAACCACCGAGGAGGTGTTGGGTCACAAATCCAACGCCTCCGAAGAGCTTGTATCACCAAATCATCTAAGGTGTGGTAGCACATGATATTCTTACATACAGGAGAGTATGATGTCCTCCTTCATCTTAGATGCTATGGTGATACGAGCTTCGAGGTCGTTGGATATGGGATCAAAGGGCATCTAAGTAGTTTTTGTATAAATTGTGTGCAATTCTCAAACTCATCAAGGTTTCCTGCAAAAATATTAAGACACATCATGTGAGCTGCTATATCTCAGATCTACAAGCAACAAGCAACTCGTATCGGCATATAGCATCTAAGGTATGGGGGCACATGATATTCTCCCGGGGAGGAGGGGTGGGGTGCACAACCAATCGGTGGTTGGGAGGGTGGGGCCAAATATAATCTAAACAACCCTAAACAGAGCTCCACAATTTTATCTAAGGTCGAGGGGTTGACCCCCGACAATCATAGCTCCGCCTAAACACAACATTTGCATGTACTGTAGTACTAGACTTAATATTCACGTTTCAGTTTCATGTTCATTTTAAATATTGAACTGAGGACCATGGATGTCTTACATTTTACTCCCTTCGTTCCTAAATATTAGTCTTTTTAGAGGCTTCAAATGGACGGGCACATACAGATGTATATAGACATATTTTAGAGTCTAGATTCACTCATTTTGCTCCATATGTAGTCATTTGTTGAACTCTCTAAAAGACTAATATTTAGGAATAGAAGGAGTATTTTTGAATTCGTGTCATACATGCATGGTTTGGAAAAATAGATGCACTATACTTATTGGATTGTTGTTGTGTTCGTGCGTGTGTGTCTCTCTGTGTGTGTGTGGTCATATGCTTGATACATACAAAGTTTTCTCACCTCCATATTGTTCATCTTTTAAATTTGAATTTGCATTGGAAAACTTATTAGGGATACCATGAAATGTGAAATCCATGTTGAGATCACTATATCACAAACTCACTCTAATTCAACAACTCATCATAAATCAATTACCACGCTGAGATTAGTATTTGCAAGGAAAATACGGGTATTGTAATACACTTAGATTCGTTTGGCAACTTAAAAGGTTCCTTTCATATTCTCGAATGGTAGGACCCAACGGCGTACCAGCCAAACCTTGGCTCGTGTTGATCCTAAAAAACGGGCTCGTTTCCTTCGGTGGCGTGTGTGGTACGCACATTAGGCAACCCCAACCAGTCGAGCCTCAGCGTTTCAAGTCGAAATATCTGGCGGCCAGAATTCCAGCCCTAGGAAATTCCCCTCATGTCCCCGGTCCATAATGACTACCGATGAACAATAGAGGGATGCTTTAGTAACTAGACAACGTTACCTACCGTGCCGAGCACGGTTCAATTCCCTCGGTCGCCGCTCGTCAAGGTCACCCGTCAACTGCATTGCCTAGTACTACTACTACTACACCAGGATGAGCACAAAATTGAGCCCGTTTGTTCGTGCCTAGTACTTGAGTTAATATATCAGGCAATGCACTAGTACGGAGGGATTATCCTTTTACTCTGCATATATAACTTGTCTGAAGTCTAACTAAGCAAAATGTTTGACCAAATTCTTTCTTAAGAAATACAACAGGACAGATGTATGGCTTGAAAATTTATTGCATGATGCAGGTTATGATATTGTTTTGAATCCTGGATCTTAAATTTCAGAAAATCCAAAAGTGAGCATAAATTCTTGAAACTAAGCATGGTCACATGATATGGCAAGTTTTTTCTTCAATTTGAGACAAGCTGCTTATGACAAGTTGCACAAATGAAGAGCCAAGGTATTTTGGAACAAAGACCTGTGATGTTAAGGAGAACGATTTCACTATTGAAACCGTGGGCGTTTACGTGCCGCCACGAGTCCCCGCTTCTCATTGACAGGTGCCGTCCGAGCAAGCGTGTGAGTCGACGGGAGGGGTGTGAGCAGACCGCTGCGCCGGCTGTCAGGGAGGCGTGCGAGCAGACCGCTGTGCAGGCTCACCGGGAGGCGAGCCCTTTGACCAGGCTCCGCCGCCCATCGTCGTCCCAACTGCTCCCACTTTTAATGTCGCCGACACCGCAGTTTAAAATCAACCCCGCACTACCCGGTATCGCTACAATCCTCTCTCTTCCTCTCCGATTCTCCTGTCGTCTACCTCCAACTAGCCTGACCTAAACATACGCCATGCCGAATCACGATGGTCTGCCCTTAGTGTTCCAGTTTCCTGAGGAAGACACCCAGCCGGAGTCTCAAGAACATAAGGCGCTTTGGGACGAGCTTGAACTGGCCTTGCGGGAAGATGCCGCGCCTGTCCCTGCTCCCGTTTCGGCTCCCGTCGCCCCGACTGCGCCAGCGCCCATCCCCGTGGCATTGATGGGCTGGGAGCCGCACATTGTCACCGAGCTTGATCCCACGGGGTTTCACGAGGTCCCCGCCGACTTTCACGCGCTCGTGCACCTGCCAGCGCATGCGCCTGCGCGTGCACTAACGCGCACACCCGTGCACCTGCGCGTGCACTGATGTGCACGCCCATGCCTGTGCCCGTGCACACGAATGTTTCCGCCGCGCCGTTGACAGCGCTTGTCCTTGCGCGGGTGCCAGTGCCCCCCTCAGCGGCATGGATGGCCATTGTCGACCGCTTCCTTGCACCAATGCCAGTCGCCTCCTCCCGCCAGTTGACTCGCTCCGAAGTCCAGAACATTTTGGCCTTCCTTGAAGCTAGGCCAACGTCCAGGAGTACGCCAACAACGGTGCAAGACGCTGCCATCGCTGTCGGTCAGTGGCCCGACGACACATAAAGCACGGCAGAGGAGCCGCTTCCCACCGCGAGACGCCCCCGCCGCCGCCGCGTAATCTAAATTTGCCATGACAAATGTTCGGATTGCCATGCTTAAAATCCGAACGTTTATCATTTCTGTTTATTTTATATCGATCGTCGTATAATTTAAAGTTGGAGTTAGACTGAACGAAATGTATGGTTTGATCGATTGAATGTTCTGCTAGAGCCGTATCAAATTAAATATAAAACGTCATCAAGCCACATGTATTCCTTGTCATCCAACGACCTAGACTGCTTCAATGTCGAGAGCCCAACACGTTTAGCGTGCAGTTAATTTCATGCCAAAAATAGTGCTAATCACATGACAACACACAAATAATATCCTAGTAGTTAATATCCGCATGCACTTAATATACTTCCAAATTAACATGCATTGCACGTACACACTGACTAGTGCTGCTAGTACGTGAAACTAGTGCCATGACTTGTGAACGCGTCCAGATATGGTCAACGGCAACATCGCCCGCGAGTTCTTCCTGTTTGCCCGTGCGTCTAAACGCAGAAGGGGAGGAGAGAGAGAGCACAAATGGAACTCACCAGTAAGTGAAGGCGAATAGTACTAAAAATAATATTACATGTTGTCCATTAATTAGGCTGTGGTAATATAAAAACATTATGTGAACAAAGGGGGTACAACAAACATTGCTATTCTACGTATGTTGCCTATTGACGTGTGGCTTGAAGGCCCGATCGCATGTTCGATCCTCGTCCTTTATTTTTTAATTTGTATATGGGTCCAAATTTGTTTCATGACATGTGGGCCCCTCGGTGTGTAGTTTGTAGCACTTTAATTTGTGGGTCAAAATTTGTTCCATTCCAAGTGGACTATCGTTGTGTAGTTTGTAGCTTATTTATAATAATTAAAGAGAACAACATAGTTTTTTCAATAATACCATGGTGCGACGTTGAAGGCGAGAAAGGACTTGCGAGAGAGTGATGACCGAGCCAGAGGGAAATCAACTAGGGGAGTTGCGTGGGTTGCAACGGTGTTTGGAGTAGTTGTGGGCCGAATGCTACGAAAATATAATCTAAACCGACGGAATAAATGCCTACACAAATTAATCCAAGGTTGGAGTGCCCCTCGCAATGTAAATAACTCCGGCTTTGCGAGGGATGGAGAGGTAGTAGCTTCAATGCATGGAAGATACGGTGTGAGAAAGTGAGGTCAATCGAGAGACATATAGATAGAGAGACAAAGTGAGTGTGGTCCGACATTCATTGAACAAATATATATGCTCTGGAGAGATATTGTCCGATTGAGCTTTTTGGCAAGGGTGAGGGCTGTAAGGTAGAGCTTGAGAGATGATCCAGTCACAGACATGTAGATATATTTCGTGCGTGGGAGGAAGCATGGTTAACCGATCACATAGGGTCGCTGTGCGATCGAAAGAGTGAGACGGGTTGGAGAGAGTGACCTAGATAGACGATGTGCGTGAGAGAGTATACAATGTGAATAGGTCGAATTGGGCTCAAACATGGTGATATATCGTTTTTGTCCGAGAAATAGCGAGGTTAATTGAGACATACGGACAGAGAGAGAGAGAGAGAGAGAATGGCCCACCATGAGGTCGAAAGAGTGGCGGCGGCTTGGATGGACTGACCTAGATAGACAATCTGCGTGAGAGAGTATAGAGTGTGTCGATCGAGGCCCGAATAGGGAGATATATCATTTGTGTGTGAAAGAAAACGAGGTTAAACGAGACTCAGATAAAGAGAGCGAGATTGAGCGAGTGTGGCCCACCGTGCGGAAGAAAGAGTGAGACAGTCTCGAGGGAGTGACCTAGATATACAACGTGCGTGCGTGCACACGAGAGGTTGGGGGGCTAGATAGGCAATGCATGTATTTAGCGCGAGAGGGTGAGAGGGATAGGGGGAGAGAGAGAGCTCGGCATGGGGTGCAATGGCGGGTGTGTGAGGTAAATACATTTGGTAACAGAGTGGAAAAAGGGGTTGTGTAGTTGAGAGACTTAGAGATCGAAACATGGAGAGAAAGAATGAACGTGTGTTGGAAACCGATAGCTTCCTAAGGTGGTTAGGAGAGGAAGATTGACCAATACAGGAAGTATGTAGCGTTTGTGCAGGGGGGGGGGGGCTAAAAACAACATTTGAATGTACATAGTACGAGACTTAATATCAATGTTTCAATTCGGTGTACATTGTAAGATTTGAACCGAGGACCAGGCATACGGGTAATTATTTCGAATTCGTGCCATACTAAGTTTCGAAAAGTTGACGTTGACTCAGTTTGTTGTGCTATTTTTTGGTCATATGTTTGAATCCATCCAAAAGTTTTCTCACTACCATGGTGTTCATCATATACATATGAATTGTATTAAAAAGTAGCATGGATACAGTGAAATGCGAAATCCATGTTAGAATTGGAGATCTCTACGTGACACACACTCTAATTCGAATAACTAACTACGTGACACACACTCTAATTCAAATAACTAATTATGTGACACACACTCTAATCCACGTTAGCGTGGGTACCGTTTCGATTTTTTTTCAAATAACTCCCCATTAATTAAATTATAGTACTCCCTCTATTCACTTTTATAAGACCTTGAAGACATTTCAGACAATGTGCAAAACAATTCATTTTAAGTTGTCTGAAACGACTTACAAAAGTGAATGGATGGAGTATCTCGTTTCGAATGACTAATTATTGCAAGGAAAACACGGGCATGGTAATACATACAGATTCGTTTGCAAATGAAAGAAGATTCGTTTGCATTCTCAAATGTAGGCGCACCAGGCAGACCAGGGTCGTGTCGGGGTGGACGCTGCTTCGGTGCCTTAAAGGCAACTGCCTTTGGGTCACTGACATGTGGGCCAGCCACCTGTTGGGCCCACATGTCATGGACACAAAGGCAGGTGCCTTAAGGCACTGAAGCATAGTCCTGTCAGGGTGGTCCCTGTGTCGGACGGATGCGTAGCACCCAGCCCCCCTCCCCCCAAAAAAGGACGACAACAATGTAAGTTCGTGCTTCCACGTTTCGGATTGAAATATCTGGCGGCCCCAATTCTAGCCCTGCAAAATCTTTCTTCTCCACCGTCCCCTTCCGCGCCCAGATTTTGCTCAAATCCCTAATTCGCCACCAACCCTCGAATTGCCCCTCGTCTTGTCTCTTTCCCCACCGTTCCCCACTTCTGTGCCGGACGACGACGAAGACAATGGTCGCGCTTCACCACCGCACCGGAGCTACCTCATCTATGCCCTTGTCCACCGCACCGGGTGGTCCACCGACAATGTTGATACGTCTCCAACGTATCTATAATTTTTGATTGCTCCATGCTATATTATCTACTGTTTTGGACATTATTGAGCTTTATTATCCACTTTTATATTATTTTTGGGACTAACCTATTAACCGGAGGCCCAGCCCAGAATTGCTGTTTTTTGCCTATTTCAGTGTTTCGGAGAAACAGAATATCAAACAGAGTCCAAACGGAATGAAACCTTCGGAAACGTGATTTTCTCATCAGATAAGATCCAGGAGACTTGGACCCTCCGTCAAGAAAGCCACGAGGCGGTCACGAGGGTGGAGGGCGCCCCCCCCTAGGGCGCGCCCCTGCCTCGTGGGCCCCTCGAAGCTCTAGCGACGTACTTCTTCCTCCTATATATACCTACGTACCCCCAAACGATCGGGGACGGAGCCAAAAACCTAATTCCACCGCCGCAACTTTCTGTATCCACGAGATCCCATCTTGGGGCCTGTTCTGGAGCTCCGCCGGAGGGGGCATCGATCATGGAGGGCTTCTACATCATCATCCAAGCCCCTCCGATGAAGTGTGAGTAGTTTACTTCAGACCTACGGGTCCATAGTTAGTAGCTAGATGGCTTCTTCTCTCTTTTTGGATCTCAATACAATGTTCTCCCCCTCTCTTGTGGAGATCTATTCGATGTAATCTTCTTTTTGCGGTGTGTTTGTTGAGACCGATGAATTGTGGGTTTATGATCAAGTCTATCTATGAATAATATTTGAATCTTCTCTGAATTCTTTTATGTATGATTGGTTATCTTTGCAAGTCTCTTCGAATTATCAGTTTGGTTTGGCCTACTAGATTGGTTGTTCTTGCCATGGGAGAAGTGCTTAGCTTTGGGTTCGATCTTGCGGTGTCCTTTCCCAGTGACAGAAGGGGCAGCAAGGCACGTATTGTATTGTTGCCATCGAGGATAACAAGATGGGTTTTTATCATATTGCATGAAACTATCCCTCTACATCATGTCATCTTGCTTAAGGCGTTACTCTGTTTTTAACTTAATACTCTAGATGCATGCTGGATAGCGGTCGATGAGTGGAGTAATAGTAGTAGATGCAGGCAGGAGTCGGTCTACTTGTCTCGGACGTGATGCCTATATACATGATCATACCTAGATATTCTCATAACTATGCTCAATTCTGTCAATTGCTCAACAGTAATTTGTTCACCCATCGTAGAATACTTATGCTCTTGAGAGAAGCCACTAGTGAAACCTATGGCCCCCGGGTCTCTTTCTCATCATATCAATCTCCATCACTTTATTATTGCTTTGCTTTTACTTTGCCTTTTACTTTTTACTTTGCATCTCTATAGCAAAAATACCAAAAATATTATTTATCATCTCTATCAGATCTCACTTCCGTAAGTGATCGTGAAGGGATTGACAACCCCTAAGCACGTTGGTTGCGTTGAGCTATTGTTTTTGTGTAGGTACGAGGGACTTGCGCGTAGCCTCCTACTGGATTGATACCTTGGTTCTAAAAAACTGAGGGAAATACTTACGCTACTTTGGTGCATCATCCTCTCCTCTTTCAGGGAAATCCAACGCAGTGCTCAAGAGGTAGCAAGAAGAATTTCTAGCGCCGTTGCTGAGGAGGTCTACGCAAAAGTCAACATACCAAGTACCCATCACAATCCCTATCTCCCGCATTACATTATTTGCCATTTACCTCTCGTTTTCCTCTCCCTCACTTCACCCTTGCCGTTTTATTCGCCCTCTCTCTCTCTATCATCCATCTCTTTCTCTATTTGCCTCTTTTGCCCGTTTGCTTTTTGTTTGCTCGTGTGTTGGATTGCTTGTTTTTCGCGATGGCTCAAGATAATACCAAATTGTGTGACTTCACCAATACCAACAATAATGATTTCCTTAGCACTCCGATTGCTCCTCTTACCGATGTTGAATCTTGTGAAATTAATGCTGCTTTGCTGCATCTTGTGATGAAAGATCCGTTCTCCGGCCTTCCTAGTGAAGATGCCGCTACCCACCTAAATAGCTTCGTTGATTTGTGTGACATGCCAAAGAAGAAAGATGTGGATAATGATATTGTTAAATTGAAGCTATTTCCTTTTTCGCTTAGAGATCGTGCTAAAGTTTGGTTTTCATCTTTGCCTAAAAATAGTATTGATTCATGGAACAAGTGCAAAGATGCTTTTATCTCTAAGTATTTTCCTCCCGCTAAGATCATCTCTCTTAGAAATGATATTATGAATTTTAAGCTACTTGATCATGAACATGTTGCACAAGCTTGGGAGAGAATGAAATTAATGATACGTAATTGCCCTACTCATGGTTTGAATTTGTGGATGATTATACAAAATTTTTATGCCGGATTGAATTTTGCATCTAGAAATCTTTTAGATTCGGCCGCGGGAGGCACTTTTATGGAAATCACTTTAGGAGATGCTACTAAACTCCTAGATAATATTATGGTTAATTATTCTCAATGGCATACTGAAAGATCTACTAATAAAAAGGTGCATGCGATAGAAGAAATTAATGTTTTGAGTGGAAAGATGGATGAACTTATGAAATTATTTGCTAATAAGAGTGTTTGTTCTGATCCTAATGATATGCCCTTGTCTACTTTGATTGAGAATAATAATGAATCTATGGATGTGAATTTTGTTGGTAGGAACAATTTTGGTAACAACGCGTATAGAGGAAATTTCAATCCTAGGCCTTATCCCAGTAATCCCTCTAATAATTATGGTAATTCCTACAACAATTCTTATGGAAATTATAATAAGATGCCCTCTGATTTTGAATCTAATATTAAAGAATTTATTTCTTCGCAAAAGAATTTTAATGCTATGATTGAAGAAAAATTGCTTAAGATTGATGATTTGGCTAGGAACGTTGATAGAATTTCTCTTGATGTTGATTCTTTAAAGCTTAGATCTATTCCTCCTAAGAATTATATCAATGATTCTCTCAAAGGCATGAGAATTTCCATTGATGAGTGCAAGGAAAGAACCGCTAGGATGCGTGCTATGTAAGATGCCTTTATTAAAGCATGTTCTTCTAGTTCCTATGAAAATAATGATGAAGATCTAAAATTTATTTATGTGTACCCTAATAAATCTTTGTTTTGCAATATTTATCTTGATAATGATGGGACTGAATATGATCCACCTTTACCTAGAAGGCGTTCTAAAAATTCGGAGTATTTAGATCTTGATGATGAATTTGATAAAAGTGGGATTAAAAAAATAAAACCCTAGATGATGCTAAACCCACTATATTGGATTTCAAGGAATTTAATTATGAAAATTTCTCTTTAATTGATTGTATTTCCTTGTTGCAATCCGTGCTAAAATCTCCTCATGCTTATAGTCAAAATAAAGCCTTTACCGAACATATCGTTGATGCCTTGATGCAATCTTATGAAGAAAAACTTGAGTTGAAAGTTTCTATCCCTAGAAAACTTTATGATGAGTGGGAATCTACTATTAAAATTAAAATTAAAGATTATGAGTTTTATGCTTTGTGTGATTTGGGTGCTAGTGTCTCTACTATTCCCAAAACTTTGTGTGATTTGCTAGATTTCCGTGATTTTGATGATTGCTCTCTAAACTTGCATCTTGCGGATTCCACTATTAAGAAACCTATGGGAAGAATTAATGATGTTCCTATTTTTTTAAATAGGAATTATGTGCCCGTAGATTTTATCGTTCTTGATATAGATTACAATCCTTCTTACCCTATTATTCTCGGTAGACCTTTCCTTAGAACGGTTGGTGCAATTATTGATATGAAGGAAGGGAATATTAGATTTCAATTTCCATTAAAAAAGGGCATGGAACACTTCCCTAGAAATAAAATAAAATTACCATATGAATCTATCATGAGAGCCACTTATGGATTGCCTACCAAAGATGGCAATACCTAGATCTATTCTTGCTTGTTATGCCTAGCTAGGGACATTAAACGATAGCGCTTGTTGGGAGGCAACCCAATTTTATTTTTATTCCTTGCTTTTTGCTCCTGTTTAGTAATAAATAAATTATTTAGCCTCTGTTTTGGTTGTGTTTTTTGTGTTTAATTAGTGTTTGTGCCAAGTAGAACCGTTGGGAAGACTTGGGGAAAGTCTTGTTGAACTTGCTGTAAAAAACAGAAACTTTAGCGCTCACGAGAACTGCTGTCATTTTTATTTGGAAAGTGATATTTTAGTTAAATATTTTTGAATATTATTAATAGATAAATTTCTCACGTCCAGCAATTTATTTTAGAATTTTTGGGGTTCCAGATCTTGCGCTAGCTATAGATTACTACAGACTGTTCTGTTTTTGACAGATTCTGTTTTTCGTGTGTTGTTTGCTTATTTTGATGAATCTATGGCTAGTAAAATAGTTTATAATCCATAGAGAAGTTGGAATACAGTAGGTATAACAACCATATAAATAAAGAATGAGTTCATTACAGTACCTTGAAGTGGTCTTTTGTTTTCTTTCGCTAATGGAGCTCACGAGATTTTCTACTTTAAGTTTTGTGTTGTGAAGTTTTCAAGTTTTGGGTAAAGATTTGATGGATTATGGAACAAGGAGTGGCAAGAGCCTAAGAATGGGGATGCCCATGGCACCCCCAAGATAAACTAACGACACCTAAAAGCCAAAGCTTGGGGATGCCCCTGAAGGCATCCCCTCTTTCGTCTACTTCTATCGGTAACTTTACTTGGAGCTATATTTTTATTCACCACATGATATGTGTTTTGCTTGGAGCGTATTTTATGATTTGATTCTTTGCTTGTTAGTCTACCACAATCATCCTTGCTGTACACACCTTTTGAGAGAGCCATACATGATTTGGAATTTGATAGAATACTCTATGTGCTTCACTTATATCTTTTGAGCTTTATAGTTTTGCCCTAGTGCTTCACTTATATCTTTTAGAGCATGGTGGTGGATTTGTTTTATAGAAACTATTGATCTCTCATGCTTCAGTTAGATTATTTTGAGAGTATTAATAGCATGGTAATTTGCTTAAAATCCTAATATGCTTGGTATGCAAGATTAATAATAAAACTTTCTTATGAGTGTGTTGAATACTAAGAAAAGTTTGATGCTTGATGATTGTTTTGAGATATGGAGGTAATAATATCAAAGTCGTGCTAGTTGAGTAGTTGTGAAATTGAGAAATACTTGTGTTGAGGTTTGCAAGTCCCGTAGCATGCACGTATGGTAAATGTTATGCAACAAATTTGAAACATGAGGTGTTATTTGATTGTCCTCCTTATGAGTGGCGGTCGGGGACGAGCGATGGTCTTTTCCTACCAATCTATCCCCCTAGGAGCATGCGCGTAGTGCCGAGGTTTTTGATGACTTGTAGATTTTTGCAATAAGTATGTGAGTTCTTTATGACTAATGTTGAGTCCATGGATTATACGCACTCTCACCCTTCCATCCTTGCTAGCCTCTTCGGTACCGTGCATTGCCCATTCTCACATTGAGAGTTGGCGCAAAACTTCGCCGGTGCATCCAAACCCCGTGATATGATACGCTCTTTCACACATAAACCTCCTTATATCTTCCTCAAAACAGCCACCATACCTAACTATTATGGCATTTCCATAGCCATTCCGAGATATATTGCCATGCAACTTTCCATCATTCTGTTCATCATGATACATTCATCATTGTCATATTGCTTAGCATGATCATGTAGTTGACATAGTATTTGTGGCAAAGCCACCATTCATAATTCTTTCATACATGTCACTCTTGGTTCATTGCATATCCCGGTACACCGCCGGAGGCATTCATATAGAGTCATCTTTGTTCTAGTATCGAGTTGTAATCATTGAGTTGTAAATAAATAGAAGTGCAATGATCATCATTATTAGAGCATTGTCCCAAGTGAGGAATAAAAAAAAGAAAGTCCATAAAAAAGGAGAAGGCCCCAAAAAAAGAGAAGGCCCAAAAAATGAAAGAAAAAGAGAGAAGGGACAATGTTACTATCATTTTACCACACTTGTGCTTCAAAGTAGCACCATGATATTCATAGTAGAGAGTCTCTCTTGTTATCACTTTCATATGCTAGTGGGAATTTTTTCATTATAGAACTTGGCTTGTATATTCCAACAATGGGCCTCCTCAAGTGCCCTAGGTCTTCATGAGCAAGCAAGTTGGATGCACACCCACTAGTTTCTTTTGTTAAGATTTCATACATTTATAGCTCTAGTGCATCTGTTGCATGGCAATCCCTACTCCTTGCATTAACATCACTCGGTGGGCATCTCCATAGCCCATTGATTAGCCTCATTGATGTGAGACTTTCTCCTTTTTTGTCTTCTCCACATAACCCCCTCATTATATTATATTCCACCCATAGTGCTATGTCCATGGCTCGCGCTCATATATTGCGTGAAAGTTTATAGGTTTGAGATTACTAAAGTATGAAACAATTGCTTGGCTTGTCATCGGGGTTGTGCATGATGAGAGCATTCTTGTGTGACGAAAATGAAACATGACTAAACTATATGATTTTGTAGGGATGAACTTTCTTTGGCCATGTTATTTTGAGAAGACATAATTCCTTAGTTAGTATGCTTGAAGTATTATCATTTTTATGTCAATATGAACTTTTGTCTTAAATCTTTCGGATTTGAATATTCATACAACAATTAAGAAGAATTACATTAAAATTATGCCAAGTAGCACTCCGCATCAAAAAATCGGTTTTTATCATTTACCTACTCGAGGACGAGCAGGAATTAAGCTTGGGGATGCTTGATACGTCTCCAACATATCTATAATTTTTGATTGCTCCATGCTATATTATCTACTGTTTTGGACATTATTGGGCTTTATTATCCACTTTTATATTATTTTTGGGACTAACATATTAACCAGAGGCCCAACCCAGAATTGCTGTTTTTTTGCCTATTTTAGTGTTTCAGAGAAACAGAATATCAAATGGAGTCCAAACGGAATGAAACCTTCGGAAATGTGATTTTCTCATCAGATAAGATCCAGGAGACTTGGACCCTCCGTCAAGAAAGCCATGAGGCAGTCATGAGGGTGGAGGGCGCCCCCCCCCCTACGGCACGCCCCTGCCTCGTGGGCCCCTCGAAGCTCTAGCGACGTACTTCTTCCTCCTATATATACCTACGTACCCCCAAACGATCGGGGATGGAGCCAAAAACCTAATTCCACCGCCGCAACTTTCTGTATCCACGAGATCCCATCTTGGGGCCTGTTCCGGAGCTTCGTCGGAGGGGGCATCGATCACGGAGGGCTTCTACATCATCATCCAAGCCCCTCCGATGAAGTGTGAGTAGTTTCCTTCAGACCTACGGGTCCATAGTTAGTAGCTAGATGGCTTCTTCTCTCTTTTTTGATCTCAATACAATGTTATCCCCCTCTCTTGTGGAGATCTATTCGATGTAATCTTATTTTTGCTGTGTGTTTGTTGAGACCAATGAATTGTGGGTTTATGATCCAGTCTATCTATGAATAATATTTGAATCTTCTCTGAATTCTTTTATGTATGATTGGTTATCTTTGCAAGTCTCTTCGAATTATCAGTTTGGTTTGGCCTACTAGATTGGTTGTTCTTGCCATGGGAGAAGTGCTTAGCTTTGGGTTCGATCTTGCGGTGTCCTTTCCCAGTGACAGAAGGGGTAGCAAGGCACGTATTATATTGTTGCCATCGAGGATAACAAGATGGGGTTTTTATCATATTGCGTGAAACTATCCCTCTACATAATGTCATCTTGCTTAAGGCATTACTCTGTTTTTAACTTAATACTCTAGATGCATGCTGGATAGCGGTCGATGAGCGGAGTAATAGTAGTAGATGCAGGCAGGAGTCGGTCTACTTGTCTCGGACCTAATGCCTATATACATGATCATACCTCGATATTCTCATAACTATGCTCAATTCTGTCAATTGCTCAACAGTAATTTGTTCACCCACCGTAGAATACTTATGCTCTTGAGAGAAACCACTAGTGAAACATATGGCCCCCGGATCTCTTTCTCATCATATCAATCTCCATCACTTTATTATTGCTTTGCTTTTACTTTGCCTTTTACTTTTTACTTTGCATCTCTATACCAAAAATACCAAAAATATTATTTATCATCTCTATCAGATCTCACTTTCGTAAGTGACCGTGAAGGGATGGACAACCCCTAAGCGCGTTGGTTGCGTTGAGCTATTGTTTTTGTGTAGGTATGAGGGACTCGCGCGTAGCCTCCTACTGGATTGATACCTTGGTTCTCAAAAACTGATGGAAATACTTATGCTACTTTGCTGCATCATCCTCTCCTCTTCGGGGAAATCCAATGCAGTGCTCAAGAGGTAGAAAACGTCGGCCGCCGCGACCGACGTGCCTCACAGACATCGAGTTCCACCGCATCAGGTGCGCTTCACCGACGTCGTCTCCCAGCTCACCGGGGCTACTTCACCGAGCACATCGTCGCACCTCCGCCCCCCGAGGCCGTTGGGGCTTCACCAACGGTCTCATCCACCGCATCATAGCGCTCCGCTGCCACTCAATATCTGCATCTGTGCATGGCCAGCCAATACCAGCGCATCACTCCCAACGACTCTGAAGTGACCCACACTCTAGCTAGGCGAGCATGCCCAAACGCCGGCCCGAACTAGGTATCCATACATCACTCCCTTGTGCACTGTTCCAACGATGTTTGGATATCCTTTCACTGCTCTCTTAGCTTACACGCCTATGCAACTCTAACTTTAACTCTTATTTCTTCTGGAGATATCATCTGAAACAAGCAAATCCATTTTTTAGTGAAGCATGACGGTGCTACGGGATCTGGTACACATCTTGCACACCCGTATAACCTTGTAAGTATCTGTCCTCTGGTACAACATCAAGGTCGATTCCTCTTATTTGATCAACCATTCACCGTGTCAAAATGCAGAGGGGGATGCAAGGAGCACAAGGCCTGCACATCCAAGCAAGTGGTAACATGGACTTGTACATCGAACATCCCAAGCGCAAGCAGAGCAGCAGTGAGCCTATACAATGAGCTAGCGTAAGTCCCTGCATTTCATTTAATTCATACTGGTATTCATGTATGATTTGTGTGCAGTGGCTGATCCACGAATTCAAGTTACCAGGGGTGAACATTTAACTTAAAAAAATACGAAGGCACTTGCACTCCAGAAATCAACATAACTTGAGAAATGTGAAGCTACATGCACTTTGAAAACCAGCTAATGATCCAAAGTAGTTCAGATTATAAACACTAAATGATGCAAGCACCAAAAAACACAAAAATGCAACATGGTGTACAAGGACTACAAACATGGTCTGTACCTGCTTGAATTATTCGTTCTCTGGCTGAGAATATCGAAGTGTAATTGCACATATAACCAGTCCGCAAACTGCATATCAATATATCTATCCTGCACAAGTATGCCAATAGTTTCAAACAACAGATTAGAAAAGTATTTATGCTATGTTGTCATGATACGGGGACTTTCTGGTAGATGGCCTCGACGTTTCCTCAAGCTATGAAAATGCACTATAATTTGCTTGTCATTAATGCCTGCAAATCTCTGTCTCTCTCAACATAGTAGATCATCATTAGACACTAAATCCTTCAATGAGCTTGCAAAATGCTTGCATTAGATCCCTCATTAGACACTATATGTTCATCACCAGGAGCATGGAAAATGTTTTCATCAAATCCTTTATTAGCAGTTTGTTCATTAGACACTTCGGGCTCAAGAACGACACGAGCTTGTATGTTTGCACCGGAAACTTGATTAGATACATCAGATTCAGTCAGTTCAGTATTGATTGGGGGAGTTATAAAATAAGTAGAAATTGGTTTCATTTTCTCATAGATTCCCTACATACAAGCGGTTTTACAACACCGTCAGGTTTAACTATTGGCTAGAAATTGAAGAGTTGAATTAGATATAATCAGGGATGTGATGTACCTGCTCATTGTGCATGCTACTCTTGCAAGCTGCGATTGTCCATTTGCGCAAGCTCGATGCCATGCCCGTGCTGCCACCGCTGCCTCCCACGCAGGCTACACCCAGGGTTAGATCTTCATCTACTTGTCCTTCCATTCGCTTGAAGCCCGGCGACCGCCCTCCAATGAGGGCGCGAGGAAGTGATGTGTCGGTCTGTCCAGCGGCAGCTAGGTTAGGAGCGAACAATACTGGAGGCTGCAGCGAATGGATTGGGATTTTTCCTGCTGTCGATCGATATGGGAGGCGCTCGTTTGGGCCGCGAGCCTGCTATAGGGCCTGCCTTGCACTTATGTTATTGGCCCATCCAAATTGAAACATTTTTCTTCATTTCTTTCATTGCCTGCTCGTGCGTTGGGACGAACAAAACTAGCATGGGCCAACCTGGACGACTCAAACTAGGTGCACACTTTCCAGCCACCTGAGGCGGCCGCCCATACCAGCCCCTATGGTGGCATTGCCCCTTTTTGCGTGTATGATTGCATAGTGAAAAATATTCCAGTGGCGCTTTTGATTTACCCACAGAATGGTTGAATTGCTTGTTTCTATGAACCGAGTTCACCAATAATGTGAAGGATGCCAGTCTTTTCATCCTACTGTAGATTGCTTAGATCTCGATATGCCAAAAGTAATCGCATGAAATATACAGTAAAATCCAGTGTGATGTGTTTGGCTACAACTAGTCTGACTACACGTCCTCATATAACATATCAAGGACGCACCATCTTACCAGATTAACCATTCGACTTACCCATGCAGTGTGGGAAGAAAGAAGTATTGGGACTGCGTATCCAAGCAATTGATGCCATGGACTCCTTCGTACAACCTTGTAAGCGAAAATGAAGTTGCAGTGTGCCTGTACAAAGAACTAGCGTAAGTTCAGTTACCTGCTTCTCGGAATTTTAGTTAGCCACTTATTGCAAAAAAAATTCAAGTGCGTTGCTTGGCTTAATTTAGTTTGCTACTGATTACATAATGGCACAACCTGTTAATCATATTGTAGACTCCGCCTGTCTATGTGTTTGATACTTACTGTTAAGAATTACCTGTTTGCCTTAACTTAAATATCTACTTGTTTGTTTAACTGCTTTGCTGCTGCAACAGCAGGTTACAATGATGTTAATAACTACTTTTCAGCATCCAATTGAAACTCTTTAATTCCTTGTTTGTTTAACTGGTTTGCTGTTATAACTCTCAGTTGAGATGTTTTGCTAACTTCAACTTTTCTGAACCCAATCGGAACTTTAATGGCAAAACAGGTTAGCCCAAGATCAAAGAGCGAGGTCCCCATGGACGTTGCATCATCCCACAGCAGTGGCACCGGCCCAAACGTGCATTATGAATTGCCAACTGCTGATGCTCTAGAGGCTAAACTAGTGGTAGAAAGAGATTATGCTTCTGCACTTAGAGATGAAGTTGACATGTTGAGGAAGCAAACATCACAATCACAAGCAGTACTCAAGACAACCATTAAATATTTGGTGGATTTCAAAACGAAGCAAGCTGAGACTGACCAAATTGTTAAGGTCCTGAAGGAAAAAGGAAATTAAATTCCTACTTGGTAAATCATAGGTGAAATGTTCTTTCCATAGTTGAATAACCTTTGTGTTGTCTGTTCATGTAATCAATCAAACCATTTGTTTTAGAGATCATGTAATAATTGTTTTTTTGTTTTTTGGTTTGTAATTTTATTTGATCACAAGTCTGTATTAATTGATAAGACTCAGAGACATTTCATTTGGATTGCTGTGCCAGACCTACAAATATGCCAATCGGGCTGAATGTGCATTCAACAATAGTAGTAGTATAGATGGACCATAAGTGGCACGTATTGGAAAGGATGCTGTTGTAGCCAAAAAAAAGTACAGCGACATGTCTTATGTATGTTAGTTTATATTATTGATCCATATACTCTATAAGTGTTTATATGTCTGTTAGTTCTGTACATTCTTGGTTGATTGACTCGGTATTTGAATCTTGATACATCGCTTGTGTACATATCTAAATGGGAGTACACATTATGCTGCGTGTGACATTTGAGTTGGACATGAAGTGTTCCAAATATTCGAATTCACCTTAAACTGGATTCTAGTTTCTATATTTGAGTATCGGCATTTGTAAACCATATTCATATATGACAGTGGAATACATCTTTGTCGTCCTTTTGAAGATATATAAAAACACATAGAATGATTTATAAAGATTCATATAGGAATACAAAATGGATCCAAATTTCGTTGACAGGGTAAACGTGGATGCTTATTGTCCCAAAATTCGAAAAAAGCAGCAAAATGTCCACTCCCACGTCGGCTGCCTGAAGCCAAGTGTTTGGGAGATGGAGATTACTGTCTACCCATTACACGGACAATCCATCGGCCCGATTTCCACTGCTCTAAATAGGGGTAGGTTAGTAACTTCAATTAGACGTGACACGACCGCCTCTGAGCCCATTCCGACACGGTGGGCGTCAAACATGGGCGGAAAAACTCATTTGATTCAAGCTCGTCCGAAAGACCTCTGTTTCTCCCTCCATTCCCCATTCATACACGGTGGGTGGCAAAACAAACTCGACTCGGCCGAAATCAATGTAGACAAATATTTTCAATAGGGGCAGGTTTGTAACTTCACTTAGACGTGACACAACCGCCCTACCTGTCAGCCCCATTCATACACCATGGGCGCCAACCATGGGCGCCAACCACCCTCTCCTCACCCGAAATCACTCTGGGCAAATATTGGCGAGATGCGAGATTACCGTCCTATCCCCAACCGACGAGACGTCCAAATTTTAAACGGGGGCTAAGTTCGTAACTTTCCCATATTTCAGACAGGCCCGTCCCAAAAACATGGTTCCCCTTACCTCTCCCTCCATTTTCCCATTCATACACTGACAGCCATCGCACCCCGATGCCTACACGGCGCCGTAAGAGAGGTGGTACTTCATATCTCCTCAACATTTTGATCTCAACCAGAAAATAGATCTTAACTTGGTTACTCTACTTTCTTTTCAGCTCTTAGAATTTAGTTCTTAGTTCGAAGTAAACAATGGATGCTAAATATCATTTCTCCGGTTTGCAGCTTCAACTCTGCCATGGCACAGCCATAATATAGTTTAATTGATCATGCTTAGGGTTTAATTGATCATGTTGGTTCCGTGGTGGTTTCTTTAATAGAAATCGGAGGGGAAACCCTCTTTTGCTAAAAAATATGCTTACAGTTTCCCCCTTTTATGATCACTATACGATCAAAATACGTGCTTCGTGTCATAATAACACTACTCCACCCATCAAGCTAAACAAGCTTAGTTGTTCAAATACGAATCTGATATTATTAAAATAGAGTTGTTTAATTGGTCAGCTAAATGATCCTAAATTAGTTTCGAAAATGCCTGTTCGCCGCTTGGGTGTGTATCTCTACAGGGTGCCCACGGTGGGCCGGCCCACCCTGGGATTTTGGGTCATCCCAGGCCCCGATTCCCCTCTGTTCTGCTGCGCGCTTCCGATCTCTACTCGCCCCCAGCCGCCTGCCTCGCCGGCGACTTGCCGTCCCCGGACGGCATGACTCTAGGAAGAGATGCCGGACTAACAGGAGGCCAGGAGCCGCTCGCCCAACAACGTCACCACTGCCCGGCCGCGCCGCTGTGCCTACCTTCCCAGTCCGTTCAGGGCTCAGGCGTGCAGCATCCACCAAGGCAACCCGATTTATCCTGAGATACGTCCTCAACACTCAGCAGCCACTCCTCATCACCCATTTTCTAATTGATTCATTACTCATTAGGCAGGACTGTCATTAGGGTATGTTGTGTGCTCAGTGCTACCTACACTTAATGGTTCAGATGTATTTCGGTAATCTTTAGTACCTCTAAAGTTCACAAGGTTTTCAAAATTCCGGCCCTCAGAACAGAAACTAGTCATTTTGGATTGTTGGTCATAGTGACATTGACCCAGATTACTACTGCAAGCCAGGTTTGTTGACAATTTTACTTGTCTTTCTTACTCATTCGATATAATATCCAATTATTCACGTCGATTAGTTGCAAACAATAAGTGCTAGACAAACTTCTTCATTCAGATTCTGGATGGTCTCTTACTACAGTTTCAATTCTGCATACTTGTCCTAGTAAGCTCACAAGTAAATGATTGATTCACTACATCTATGCTTGCCTTGTCATATTTGTTGTCAATATTCTTTTAGGGTGGACCACCCTGTTTCTAAATACTGGAACCGTAGACATGAGTGAATAGTATTTCTCTATGTGATCTCTTCCATCATGTGTGGGTAAAGGACACTGCAGTGTATAGAAAGAAAGTGTCATTTCCAGCTCTTACATAGGTTTCGATCTTTTACATGGAATACAATATGCCTACTTGCTTTGTGTTGCACTACCAACACTCCACCCTTGAAGCTAAACATTACGCCGCTCATAATTGCTTAGTTTATTTGTTCAAATACGAATTTCATATGATTCTAATGTTCCTACTTAAGTTTTGAAATGTGTGTCTGCCTGTTATAGAGACTTAAGGGGTTTGTATTTCTGTGTGTGGTCTGGTCAGCACGGTTGGGGAGGTGAACTTTGCATATGCAGGGGTTTATAGGGAGACACTCTCCGAGTTGAATCCGCAATGCATTCCATAGATAATCTGACTACTTTTTATGTTTTCATTAATCTCAGATTCTGAACAGCATCATAATGATTATGAGCTTGCGCGCATGAAAAGAATAAAGAAGAACAATGCCATGGCTGTCAAACTTGGCATTAAGGGACTGAAATCAAGTCTGGATGCAATGCAATGCAAACGCTCTCCACCTACAGATTCATGCTCAGAATATGATCCTAACAGTGATTCTGAGCTAGAGGGAGACCTAAGTCAATGTAGCTCCCTAGTGGAGGAGTCAGAGGAAGATGCCCATCAAGGTACTTGCTCTAACTTTCCAAGGTTACATTGCTCGCACATATCTTGCAACTGATGCTTTGCGTTGCTTCTACTTTGTTGAACTGTCATTAGCTTAGTTTAGACATCGTGTATGTGAATATGCCCTGCCTATCCATTTTTAGTACATATTCCATCTGTCATCAGACCATATTTATCCATTCAAATGATGTTCTTGTGTATCAGACGTTCAAAAGGAAGAGGGCTATTGCTGATCGTGGAGGAGCACAAGCAAAGTATTTGGAAAAGATAGTGGCACTTGATAAATCAAATAGCCCATTAGGTGTAGTTGCAATATCACCTGACCCACAAAATACCCCAACTCTAGTAGACTCTAGCCCTACTACACTGGTCATTTCTGATGCCCCAACTCAGCAGACCCCAATTGCAGCAAACAGTATGATTATGCTAGTTGACATAGCACCAGCTGTATGATGCAAAACCCCCAAATCTAGTTGCCAAATCCCTTTTCGAACCAGAGAGAGCCCCAATTGCAGCAAATAGGACCCCTGTTCCATTTCTTCCCAGTTTAGAAGACGAAGCTTATGTTGTTGTCAGGAACTTTGTGCGCATCTTTCCTTCATGGAAAGATTATACCGCAGACACAGAACAATTTCCAGTCTTCCTCCACAACTTACGTGTAAGTAATGTACTAATGTTATTCATGGTCATTATTGCATATGTTTCTGCTGATAGAAGACACAAAATTTCATTCTTTTAAATAGGCGAGGAGCAAACTGGATTGTGATGACGAGCAAGGGTTGGTTGCGCTTTTCAAGCACTCGTTGATGAAGTATCATTCCTACCTGAGGCAAGCGCACTTCGATGGAAAGCCTTTGAACGAAATTTTTGTAAAGTCTCTGGTGCTACATTTATCCGACGGTGACTAGAATAATCTTGATACACATTGGTCTCGGCTGTAGCGTAAGGTACTGTCTATGATATCACATCACAATTTGAACTACATTTCTGCATTTGCCTTAATGTCTCACTTGTACGAAAACTGTTAGCAGAAGAACATTCATTCTCAAGGGACCACAGAATCTCGCAACTATACTACACACTGCATTGCTCTTGTGAGTACCTCTTGCCCTGTATGACTATACTTACTTTCATACATGTTTGATTATGTAGCATCACTGCACATGTTAGCCTTGTAATCATCCATTTGGTGGACATTATAAGATCCATATGGACTCTTACATAAATTTAGAATCAACCCAATGCTTTTGAAGAGGCTTAGCTCTGCAGTCCTCTTGTAAGGACTGAACATGGTCTATCACTGTACTTACATTAACAGCTACTCCCTCCGTCCCATAATATAAGAATGTTTTGTACAGTACACGAGTGTTCAAAACACTCTTGTATTATGGGAAGAGGGATTGGTTCATTTTGTAGCATCCTGCATCTTATCTCCCTCACCCACCATTTACTAAAAAATATCAGATCTATATTTAATCTTACCAACAAGTAGAATACACAGACAATGTCAGTGCAAAAGTGTAGCCCATTGCTCTTGTCAGTACATTTTGTCCTGTAACGCTTGTACTTCCAGGGATTGGTAGTTGATTATGTAGCATCAATCTACATCTTATCTTCATTATCCTCTATCCCTTCCAGTATTATCATATCTATAATTACTCTCTACAAAATGGAGAGTACAGGCAATGCTTATGAAGAAGATTATGTGCTGAAATTCTTGAGTTATCCTTCCCTTGACATGGAGAAGGGCATTATAAAGCCGGTGTTAACTGTTAATGTAAGTCAGTCCCTCTAAAGCCTTTATCCTCAACTGCTGTTTAATTTGCTCATACTCCCTATCGTTTACTGCTATTTAGTTTGCTGTTTCTACCAAAATGCATGTTCGTAAGAATCGTAAGTTCTACATTTTACTTGTAAAACCAAATCCTTATTCATACCATGCACATTACTTAATACTCCCCATATGTATGCTTGTTTTTGTGGATCTATAATCCAGTGTGTGGTGAAGCTGCCCACATTTGCACCTTGTCGTCTCCTGTTTTATCTTACTGATGTGGCTGATGATATGAACAACATGCCATGCACATTATCCAAAATATATACAATGATTTTCTTTGCCCTTCATCTATGCTTGTTATGTTGACATGGTAATCCAGTAGTGTGGTGAAGCTCCCCGCATTATGAACAATGCCAAATTATGCTATTGATATTTTGAACTTACTCTTTATTTTCTAATTTGAAATTGGATAGAATTCATAGAATAGTTATCATCTTTGTTTATACACGTGCAAAATATGTCATCTCTCTGCTTTGTTTTAGGGTGATATGCCTGATGGCATGCACAAGTCTGCTGAAGGCTGTGAGACAAACCCAACATATATTGCAGCAAAGAAGGCAAAACATCTTGAAGATAGCGAGACAACCCCAAAGTCTTGTCTTGATGAAGTGTTCAAGTTACTTGAGACTAACAGTCAGACAAGCTCACAGAATTCGTTGTCTGAATCAGTTCGACTTCTTCAGTCCCAAGTTCTAGCAGATAGGCATTCTGCAACTCAACTTTGACTTGAAGTCCTATCTCTAAGAAAGATTGCGGAGAACACCAATGAGAACCTCATCGCTAAACAGCTACACCTGGAAGCTATGACCGACATGCTAGGCCGGTCTCACAGCCTTGCTCAACAGCTTGCGCAGTAGTTCCCCCGCAAGGCTAACCTTTCTTGAACTATCTTGGAAGTGGTCTCGGTTCAGTATTATTTCGTTACACTACAATGGTGCCCAGTTTTTGTAATCTGCTTCTTCGTTGTGCTTTATGATCACTGGTGGCGAACATCGATGCCCAGTGGATGTAATATACCTTAAATCCTTTATTGTATAGTGTAGGTTTATTCTTAGTTACTATGCCATAATTTCTTTATTGTATAGAGTAGGTTTGTTCTTAATTCCTACTAGTTACTGCCATCATTCGCTATCTAAAAAAAACAGATGTAGTCGACCGGACCGAAACATTCGACTCTAACGGGCCAGGTTTTTAGCGGGCCACAATTGGGTCGGCCTACGTCTTTCTTGGGCCCAAATGATTGGGGCCTTCACACATTGCGCCGGGCCCAAACTTACACCGGCCTATATTTTAGTTGGGCCTTTTGTCGACCTAGCGCTTAGTTTGGCCCAGGTAGCGTTGGGCCATTAATAGGCTGAATATTGTACTGGCCTGTTATGGCCGAGATGAAACCACGGGCCTTTAGCAGGACAAAATGCATGTTGGGCCTCCATTTTCACTAGTCGTCGATGGGCCTTCAGCAGGCCGAAATGTAGACCGGGCCGTTTTGGGCCCAGTTAGCTCACGGGCCATTACCAGGCCAAAACATATCTTGAGCCTTAGTTGGCCCACTGATATCATGGGCCTTTAAAGAGGCCGAAAGCTTAGCACAGGCATCAATGGGCTGAATTACGCGACAGGCCTTTAACAGGCCCAAAGTCACGTTGGGCTTAACTGT
This sequence comes from Triticum aestivum, assembly GCF_018294505.1. Taxonomy (NCBI): domain Eukaryota; kingdom Viridiplantae; phylum Streptophyta; class Magnoliopsida; order Poales; family Poaceae; genus Triticum; species Triticum aestivum. The sequence continues at coordinate 478,909,124 of NC_057803.1, forward strand.
TGCCACCTTTAGCACGAGTCGTTAGTGGGCCCGATGTCCCGTTGGACCATATATGGCCCATGTGCAGCACGGGCCATTCCCAGGCCGAAAGTCACACTAGGCTGAAATGGGCCCATGCCTACATCAGGCCTCTAACAGGCCAAAAGTCACTGGGCTGTAGTTGGGCCCAAATATTGGGCGAACAATTAACGGGCCAGATTTGGCTTCGAGCCGTAAATGGGCCCAAATATTGGGTGAACAATTAACGGGCCAGATCTGGCTTCAGGCCGTAAATGGGCCTTTATTAAGCAAGCCGTTATTGGGCTGGCCCACTAGTACTTGATTAAGTTCTACGGGCCTTTGACTGGGCCGGCCTTTTTAACCTATATGGGCCTCTGTTGGGCCCAGCCACGTGTCGACGTATCATAGGCATGTCTCCTCCAATGGACGGGCGACATCTGGCCCACTGACGAGCTGACAGGTGTTCCCTTTCGGCCAATCAAACTTTTACACGTGGAAATTTCCCATTGGTCAAGGCTGTTAACGGGTTATCGGATCCAAAATCCGACCCGATAGCTTAACGGCGTGCCGTTACGGTGGATGCCACGTGTCGGTCACCCTTGACGAAAGAACTTCTGTGACGCGCGATTTATCGTCATGGAAGTGGACACTTCCGTGATGATAATTTTGGTAATGTCATGGAACACTTCTACGACAGCATAGGTATGACTATCTTGATTCTGTCATAAAATCGTCATGGATGTACATGCATGACAAAAAACGCGACCTACTGTGACAAACACGTATCATCACGGAAGTGTATTTTTTTGTAGTGTAGGAAAAGACCATCGCTCGTCCCCGACTGCCACTCATAAGGAAGACAATCAAAGAAATACCTCATGCTTCAAATTTGTTACACAACGGTTACCATACGTGCATGCTACGGGACTTGCAAACCTCAACACAAGTATTTCTCAAATTCACAACTACTCAACTAGCATGACTCTAATATCACCATCTTCATATCTGAAAACAATCATAAGGAATCAAACTTCTCATAGTATTCAACGCACTTTATATGAAAGTTTTTATTATACCCATCTTGGATGCCCATCATATTAGGACTAGTTTTATAGCCAAAGAAAATTACCATGCTGTTCTAAAAGACTCTCAAAATAATACAAGTGAATCATGAGAGATCAATAATTTCTATAAAATAAAACCACCATTGTGCTCTAAAAAGATATAAGTGAAGCACTAGAGCAAAATTATCTAGCTCAAAAGATATAAGTAAAGCACATAGAGTATTCTAATAAATTCCGATTCATGCGTGTCTCTCCCAAAAGGTGTGTACAGCAAGGATGATTGTGGTAAACTAAAAAGCAAAGACTCAAATCATACAAGACGCTCCAAGCAAAACACATATCATGTGGTGAATAAAAATATAGCCTCAAGTAAAGTTACCGATAGACGAAGACGAAAGAGGAGATGCCTTCTGGGGCATCCCCAAGCTTAGGCTCTTGGTTGTCCTTGAATTTTACCTTGGGGTGACTTGGTCATCCCCAAGCTTAGGCTCTTTACACTCCTTATTCCAAAATCCATCAAATCTTTACCCAAAAAACTTAAAAACTTCACAACACAAAACTTCAACAAAAAATCTCATGAGCTCCGTTAGTATAAGAAAATAAACCACCACTTTAAAGTACTGTAATGAACTCATTCTTTATTTATACTGGTGTTAAACCTACTGTATTCCAACTTCTCTATGGTTCATCCCCCCCCCCCCGATACTACTCATAGATTCATCAAAATAAGCAAACATCACAGGAAAAACAGAATCTGTCAAAACAGAACAGTCTGTAGCAATCTGATATGTTCAAATTCTTATGTAACTCCAAAAATCCTTAGAAATTAGGAAATCCTAGATAAAAAATATGTTGGTCTACTGCGGTTGGAATTGGTATTTTATCGCTCTCTGCCAAAAAATGATAATTATTTTCGTGAGGGCAAACTTTCTGTTTTTCAGCAGGATCAAATCAACTATTACCATGAGCTATCCCAATGGTCTTACTTGGCACAAACACTAATTAAAACATAAAAAACACAATAATAACAGAGGCTAGATGAATTATTTATTACTAAACAGGAACAAAAAGCAAAGAACAAAAATAAAATTGGGTTTCCTCGCAACAAGCGCTATCGTTTAACGCCCCTAGCTAGGCATAAAAACAAGAATAGATCTAGGTATTGTCATCTTTGGTATGAAATCCATAAGTGGCTCTCATAATAGATTCATAAGGCAATTTAATTTTCTTCCTAGGAAAGTGTTCCATGCCTTTCCTTAATAGAAATTGGAATCTAATATTTCCTTCTTTCATGTCAATAATTGCACAAATCGTTCTAAGGAAAGGTCTACCAAGAATAATAGGACATGTAGGATTGCAATCTATATCAAGAACAATGAAATCTACGGGCACATAATTCCTATTTGCAAAAATAAGAACATCATTAATCCTTCCCATATGTTTTTAATACTGGAATCCGCAAGATGCAAATTTAAAGAACAATCATCAAATTCACGGAAACCTAGCACATCACACAAAGTTTTTGGAATCGTGGAAACACTAGCACCCAAATCACACAAAGCATAGAATTCATAATCTTTAATCTTAATTTTAATAGTAGGTTCCCACTCATCATAAAGTTTTCTAGGGATAGAAACTTCTAGTTCAAGCTTTTCTTCATAGGATTCCATTAAAGCATCAACGATATGTTTAGTAAAAGCTTTATTTTGGCTATAAGCATTAGGAGAATTTACGGATTGCAACAAGGAAATATAATCTATCAAAGAGCAATTATCATAATTAAATTCCTTGAAATCCAAAATAGTGTGTTCATCGCTATGTAAAGTTTTGACCTCTTCAATCCCACTTTTATCAATTTTTACATCAAGATCTAAAAACTCTGAATTATTGGAACGCCTTCTAACTAAAGTTGACTAATCTCCAGTCCCATCTTTATAAAGATTCATATTGGAAAACAAAGATTTAATAGGAGTCACATCAATCACTTTTAGATCTTCATCATTATTATCATGAAAACTAGAAGAACACGCTTTCACAAAGCAATCTTTTTTAGCTCGCATCCTAGCGGTTCTTTCTTTGCACTCGTCAATGGAAATTCTCATGGCTTTGAGAGACTCATTGATGTCATGCTTAGGTGGAATAGATCTAAGTTCCAAAGAATCAACATCAAGAGAAATTATATGCATGTTCCTAGCCAACTCATCAATCTTAAGCAATTTTTCTTCAACCAAAGCATTGAAATTCTTTTGCGAACTCATAAATTCTTTAACACTAATCTCAAAATCAGAGGGCATCTTATCAAAATTTCCATAAGAGTTGTTGTAGGAATTACCATAATTATTAGAGGAATTATTAGGAAACGGCCTAGAATTAAAGTTTCCTCTATACGCGTTGTTACCAAAATTGTTCCTACCAACAAAATTCACATCCATAGATTCATTATTATTCTCAATCAAATTGGACAAAGGCATATCATTAGGATCAGAAGAAACACTTTTATTAGCAAACAATTTCATAAGTTCATCCATCTTTCCACTCAAAACATTAATCTCTTCAATCGCATGAACTTTTTTACTAGTGGATCTTTCGGTGTGCCATTGAGAATAATTAACCATAATATTGTCTAGGAGTTTAGTAGTTTCTCCTCAAGTGATTTCCAAAAAAGTGCCTCCCGCGGCCGAATCTAAAAGATTTCTAGAAGCAAAATGCAATCCGGCATAAAAGTTTTGTATAATCATCGACAAATTCAAACCATGTGTAGGGAAATTAAGTATCATTAATTTCAACGTCTCCCAAGCTTGTGCAACATGCTCATGATCAAGTTGCTTAAAATTCATAATATCGTTCCTAAGAGAGATGATCTTAGAGGGAGGAAAATACTTAGAGATAAAAGCATCTTTGCACTTATTCCATGAATCAATACTATTTTTAGGCAAAGAAGAGAACCAAGTTTTAGCACGATCTCTAAGCGAAAATGGAAATAGCTTCAATTTAACAATATCATTATCCACATCTTTCTTCTTTTGCATATCACACAAATCAACAAAGTTGTTTAGATGGGTAGTGGCATCTTCACTAGGAAGGCCAGAAAATTGATATTTCATAACAAGATTCAACAAAGCGGTATTAATTTCACAAGATTCAGCATCGGTAGTAGGAGCAATCGGAGTGCTAATAAAATCATTGTTGTTGGTATTGGAGAAGTCACACAATTTAGTATTATCTTGAGCCATTGTGACAAACAATCAATCCAACACACAAGCACACAAGAAGCAAGCGAAAAGAGACGAACGGAAAAGGGCGTGAAGAAAAGGCAATGGTTTTCGAAAATCATTTTAGAAGTGGGGGAGAGGAAAACGAGAGGCGAATGGCAAATAATCTCCCCGGCAATGGTGCCAGAAATCCTTCTTGCAACCTCTTAAGCATGCGTTGGTTTTCCCTTGAAGAGGGAAGGTTGATGCATCAAAGTAGCGTAAGTATTTCCCCCAGTTTTGAAGAACCAAGCTATCAATCAAGTAGGAGAAAAGGCACAAGTCACCTAGTACCTGCACAAACAATTAAGAACCTTGCAACCAATGCGATAAAGGGGTTGTCAATCCCTTCACGGTCACTCGCAAAAGTGAGATCTGATAGAGATAGTAACGTAAATATTTTTGGTATTTTTCTTGTATAGATTGGAAAGTAAAGATTGCAAAATAGTAAATGAGATGCGATGTAAATAAAAGACATGCAATATAATAAGAAAGAGACCCGGGGGCCATAGGTTTCACTAGTGGCTTCTCTCAAGATAGCATATATTACAGTGGGTGAACAAATTACTGCCGAGCAATTGATAGAAAAGCGCATAGTTATGAGACTATCTAAGGCAATGATCATGAAATAGGTATCACGTCCATGTCAAGTAGACCGAAACGATTCTGCATTTACTACTATTACTCCACACATCGATCGCTATCCAACATGCATCTAGAGTATTAAGTTTATAAGAACAGAGTAACGCATTAAGCAAGATGACATGATGTAGAGGGATAAACTCAAGCAATATGATATAGACCCCATCGTTTTATCCTCGATGGCAACAATACAATACGTGACTTGCTGTGTCACGACCGGGTTTTCCGGGTATAAATTTCCAGAAAAAGACCGTCGTGCTCATCAGCCCCAGGATTACTGTTAGCTGATGAGGCTCCAACTTGATACAGAAATCTCAAGCAAAATACAAAATATGTACTACAAGACCATTCTGGCCTGTGAGTACAACAATTGGGTTTCTAGTGGTTGATGGCGGAAGCGGTTTGTGAGACATCAGTGTCTATGGGACTCCATTTCCCACAGGAATAGCTGACCAGGCTAACTCCTATCTTCGCGAGGCTGCTATCACCGTTGCTTAGGTGTCGAGGCTGTCATCGCCACGCTCCTCTCCAAGCAAAAATCTGGCCAAGACAATAGCCAGGGACAAGCCAGTGAGTACTTTGAATGTACTCGCAAACATTAAGAACACAGGTATAATATAGTTGATAATCATGCACTGAAAAATTCCATGATCACATCGTCAGTCATAAATAAAACATCTTATATGCATGCAAGCAGGTTATTTTCATGCAACGTGAATAAGCAGTAATAGAGTGGGAATTAAAATGCCGCAGTCGGGCGTCTGAGTGACACCACATAAAGGGCTTTAAAAGAAATGCCACAGTCGGGCGTCTGAGTGACACCACATAAAGGGCTTTAAAAGAAATGCCACAGTCGGGCGTCTGAGCGACACCACATAAAGGGCTTTAAAAGAAATAATCACAATGAATATCCAGGAGGTAGAACCGTCCAGGGATACTCGATAATATAAATAATGCAACGGGTTAGTCCATCACAAAATAATAATCATGGTCCTCACAAGTAACCAGTCGGTATCCAAGTTTGCTTTAGCAATATCTCACCTCCGAAGACCGACAGTAAGACCAACACTTGACCCATCCCAGACTGTAATCCTTAACCATGGACACGGCTATTCGAATAGGTTTAATCTCTACAGAGGGTGTACTCTTTACCCACGAGTAACGGATTCCTTTAGTCCATCGGGACTAATTCCGTCTACGGCCTTTTAGTTGAAAACACGCCTAACTTGCACACACCAGCTTAACTCATCGGTGTCTGGAATCACCCACGACACTTGTTAAGCAAAACTCTAAGTGGGGAGGCTACAACCTCGCGTAGCATGGGATCAAATTTATATCACGCGCTCTAAGGGGTGGCCTCCCCTCTTGGTCCCAACCGGAAACACCCATGCCCCCGGACCAGGTGGCCTGCCTACCGGCTACAACCGATATCTTCCACCATGGCCTCTCTGTACGGTGTGTGCTTGAAAGGGGTTGACGACTTACTGAACCATACCCTACCTGCAGCAGGGACAAGTGGTAGTACATAGCAAGTATGGGGGTTACTGGAACAAGACTCGGTCTACGATCGACTCAGGAGGTTTATAAATTCCCTGCATGACATGTATAACAAATATAATTCAACCAACATAATCACCACTCAATATACCTTACCATGCCATACCGGACATAACCGTCCCGACGGGGACCGGCGACAAGCTCACTCCTACCCAAGGCAGAGGCTTTCCCGGATTCCGTTCCGGCATGCATGCAAGGCACATGAGGATGATTACCATCACAAGTATATTCATTTCCAACAGCAAGGAAATCACTAATATGCATTCATGCAAATGATCATATCACATGAAATAACAAGTTCTCCGATATAAGGTGGTGTTATAAACGTGTCAACTAACACACCAAAAATATCATTCCGGGGTTCAGAATGCTTGCCTTCATGGTGTGGAGAGGTGGGGGTGCTCTCCAATTTTTTTTGAAAGCTTTCTTCTCTTCCAAAATCCTATTTTCAAAAATATGCAAATAACACATATTTCAAAAACAGTACAAAAAAGTTGTTCGGAAATTTTTCAAATAAATCCTAAAATAAACTAGACAATATTTGAGAGATGTAGGAAAAAGAATTAATTCATTTGGAGTTACATTTAAAAAGTTATGGGCAGTCAAAGTTGTGGTCAAAATCTGTTATTTAAAATAAAACAGAAAAGAAAAGGTTTCAGAGGGGAATACGCTTTCGGAGCGGGGGAAACGGGGGTGGATTACGCCTTCACTTAACCCACGTGGATAGGTACAGGGTCACTGACAGTGGGTCCAGGGGGCCCACTGGTTAGGTTTGACCAGTCGCCTTTCCCTCTCCTTCCTCTGCCCGAGAGGGGGCGGGACTCCGGCGATGCTCGCCAGCGAACGGCGGCACCATTCGGGAAACGGAGGTCACCTGTGGGCTCAGGGGATCGAGGCGGCCACTCCGGTTGTCGATATGGTCTCGGGGGTGGACGGAGCTGCCGGCGGCGAGCTTCGCGGCGGGCGGAGGCCGTCGGGGAAGGTGATTTTTCTCCCGCGGTGAGCCCTGATCAAAATCGAGCAGGGGAACTGGTTCACGGGAGTAAGAGGAAGCTCTTGGTGAAGAGAACGAAGAGGGGGAGGTACTAGAGGTGCCGGATTGGCCAGGGCAGTGGCGGCGGCAGGAGTTGCCGGAGATGAGGAAGGAGGACTTCCCGGGTCGAATGCGAGCTAGGGGAGTGCCATTGGGGTGGCCTGAGGTTGCCTGCGTGCTCGGGGGAGTTCGGGGACCTCCTTTTATAGCGCGACGAGGTCGGTTCCGCGGCGGTGGATGAGGATGCCGGCGAACCGCCTCTCTGTGGCTTGCAGGGCAACGTGGTGGGGCTAGGGATGGCGGCAGGAGCTAGCGGACGAGCGGGCACTGCTCCAGGAGCGAGCTGGCGAGCGGGAGAGGCTCGGGCGGCGCCGACATGAGCAGGGGCTGTCGGGCGGCCGCGGCGGCTAGCTCTTGGCCTGCCGGGGCGTGGCGAGGGGCGACTTGGCGTGTTGCGGTGAGGAGGGACGTGCGTGGCGTGGCTCCGCAGTGGTGGCAAGGCCAAGGGCGCGACGCGTCGTCTCGGGCGTGGCACATGCAAAACGCGTGCCAAACGCACGCTCTGCTCGCGCTCCGGGCGTGCACGGGACGTGCTCAACGTAATGCCAGAGCATGCTAGAGGTCGCGGTTGAGGTTGGGAAGAAACAGGGCTAGGTTAGGGTTAGATAGAGGGTGAATGGGCATGGTGGTTAGGTCAGGTGGCCAAGTTCACAATGTAAACTTGAATCCATGCCAAATCTGGCTATGCACACAGGGTGTTTGTCAAAATGCCAAGGGCATCTAGGCAATACTTGGGGTGGCCAAAATCTCCAGATCAAGGTCTCCTTAGATGAATGAGAAGGTGGTGAGGTTAGTTGGCCAAAAGCAAAAACTTGTTAGTGCAAGTTTTGCAAAACTACAATTCTGGACATGAGATAAATGGCATTATTTCATGAACCAAAAATATTCAAATGGGTGCATGCTCCTGGACTTAGGGGTTTGGTAGGGCTGTCTACAAGTAGGAGAAGGCACAAGGTTACTGGAGCAAAAATAAATAGGGTTGCAGTAGAAATCACAAGGCTGGACCAGAATGGAAAAGAGGTTGATTCACTCAAAATTTTCAAAGAACAGCACTAGGTTTTTGCATAATGTTGAATCATAAGCTACTATCAACATCCCATAATTTTGGTGGAGGCTAGAAAGAAATATCTAAATGGGTTGTAGTGCAAAATTTCACTCTGGACCAGAGAAGAAAATTGGGTGTAGAGCTCAAATTATTTTAATAATAAAATATATTTTTGCACAAAAGTGATTTAGAAACATCACATGACATCTCCAAATTTTGGTGGGATTTTTGAATAAATTTTTAAAGGGGTTGTAGTTCAAATATGGCCACATAACATGTAAAAACCATTTTTCAATAAAATGAAGATCAGGCAAATTAATTAGGTAATTAGTTCTACTAATGAAAGAAAAGTTTTTCTTGAGAGGTTTAAACAAGTCCAAAAACATATTTGAAAAGTTTTCGTTTTGGGGAAAAACTCCATAATAACAAGGGAGATAATGGTTCAAAAATAAAAAGGGAGCCCAGAAAATAAAAGTTTTAATTCCTGGCAAAATCTTAATTAATAAAACAAGGCCAAAATTTTTGGGTGTCACATGCTGTCCCTACTGTCACTGGGAAAGGACACCGCAAGAATGAACCCAAAGCTAAACACTTCTCCCATTGCAAGAAAGATCAATCTAGTAGGCCAAACTAAATAGATAATTCGAAGAGACTTGCAAAGATATCAAATCATGCATATAAGAATTCAGAGAAGAACCAAATAATATTCATAGATAATCTTGTTCATAAATCCACAATTCATCGGATCTCGGCAAACACATCGCAAAAGAGTATTACATCAAATAGATCTCCAAGAACATCGAGATGAACTTTGTATTGAGAATCAAAGAGAGAGAAGAAGTCATCTAGCTAATAACTATGGACCCGAAAGTTTGTGGTAAACTACTCACGCTTCATCGGAGAGGCAATGGTCTTGATGTAGATGCCCTCCGTGATCAATTCACCCTCCGGCAGATCGCCAGAAAAGGCCCCAAGATGGGATCTCACGGGTACAGAAGGTTGCGGCGGTGGAAAAGTGGTTTCGTGGCACTCCCTGATCGATCTAGGGTATAAGAGTATATATAGGCGAAAGAAGTATGTTGGTGGAGCTATGTGGGGCCCACGAGGGGGGCGCCCTCCTACCTCGTGGCTGCCTCACGGAGTTCTAGACTTCAACTCCAAGTCTGCTGGATTGCTTTCGGTCAAAGAAAGATCATCGCGAAGGTTTCATTCCGTTTGGTATTCATTTTTTGCGAAACTCTAACATAGGAAAAAAACAAAAACTAGCACTGGGCCTCCGGTTAATAGGTTAGTCCCGAAAATAATGTAAAAGAGCATATTAAAGCCCATTAAACATCCAAAACAGATAATATAATAGCATGGAACAATCAAAAATTATAGATACGTTGGAGACATATCACTCCCCCCTCCCGCCGCCGGCGATTGGCGGACGGCCTGGCGCCGCTCGCCTTCTCCTGCGCGCCGCCGGGGCCGAAGCCCCTCTTTGCCCCGTCCCTCCCGCGCCTCCCCTCCCCACCCCTTGGCCCCTTCGGCCATCGCGCCCACCCGCAAGTATGTCCCTCCCCACGCCTCGGGCCCCGCTCCTCAAGCCGGCTCGGCTGCTGGGGCCGGCCCAAACCGAGGCCACCAGGGGTAGGGACGCAAGAAGAAGCGCCGCCAGGCCCGGGCGCCGGCCTCCCAGGCATTGCGGCTGCGGGTTTCGCCACGGCTTCAGGGCCTGTCTCCGGCCTCCCCTCGCCTCCATGCTTCAACTATGGGGAGGCCGGCCATGTGCAAGTCAACTGCTCCAACCTGCCATGCTGCTACATTTGCAAGGACCCGGGACACCCCGCTCTGCTCTGCCCCAACATGCCCTTGACTGACGAGCTCCGGATGTATGGCCATGGGATCGAGGGGTTGGGCTTATTCCATATTGAGCTCCCTGACCTCGCCCCACCCACTTCCTCCCTCCAGGCGATCATGACGGTGGTAGATTGTGTGGCCTCGCCCGGGATGATCGAGGCTGAGCTCAACCACCTGTACCGCCGTCAGCCGGACTGGCAGGTAACCCAGACATTCGGGACGGTGTTCTTTGTGATCTTCCCCGACGCTCTTAGCCACGACTATGCTACTCGCACTGATCAGATCACCCTCTCCCTCAACAAGATCGTCATTAACATCTCCAAGCCGATTCTCGACCCTAAGGCGGTGGCGGTGCTGGACACGGCCTAGATCCTCATTGCTGGCCTCCCGGACATTGCAAGGTCTGAGCGCTTCATTCGCCAGATGTCTCGGATCCTTGGCAAGGTGATCGTGGTGGACGAGCTCTCCCTCCGCAAGGAGGAGGAGGTCCAGGTCAAGGTCAAGTGCCTGGACTCCTCCCGGCTCCATGCCATTGTTCGTGTCTTCTTCAACGACCAGGGCTTCGACTTGCGGATCACTCCTGAGCCCCCCCAACCACGTGGGCCACCCACGTTTCTCTGACGATGGCCCTCCACGAGGTAACACCGGTGGGCATTACCATGGCCGCCACCACCACTGCTCTGTCCCGCTCAGTGATGAGGAGGCCTCGAACGACAGCCGCTCTCGGTCCCCCTCTCCCAACCCTCGCGCGTCTTCTGCGAGGCATGGGGGCCGGCAGGCCGGGCTCAGCTCCTCAGCACCACCGGTGGCCTCCATTGGGGCTCCGATGGACTCTCCAGCCGGTCCCTCAGGCGAGAGCGAGACATCTAGTGTCGGGCTGCTGGTCATCCCCACGCTCCCCGGCCGGCCCTCCGCCGGCTCCTGCTGCTTCCGCTCCAGTGTCCCCGGCTCCCCCGCGCCTCCCACCCTGCTCGGGACCCATGGTCGTGGTAGACCCAACCCCTGCCCTGGTGCCGGCGGTGGTCATGCCCGTGGCCTCCCCGCCACCCCTTGCCGTGGACCTCTCCCTGGAGGTGTCCCCCCCCCTGTGCCGACCGCTTCTCTGCCACCTGCACCCCCTACTTCGGACGCCTCTCCGCCCTCTGCACCACCCGCTTGTTGGGGAACACGGTATTTCAAAAAAATTCCTACGGTCATGCAAGATCTATCTAGGAGATCCATAGCAACGAGAGGGGAGAGTATGTTTACGTACCCTCGTAGACCGAAAGCAGAAGCGTTATGTAACGCGGTTGATGTAGTCGAACATCTTAGAGATCCAACCGATCAAGTACCGAATGCACGTCACCTCCACGATCTGCACACGTTCAGCTTGGTGACGTCCCTCAAACTCTTGATCCAGTTGAGACCGAGGGAGAGTTTCGTCAGCACGATGGCGTGATGACGGTGATGATGAAGTTACTGACGCAGGGCTTCGCCTAAGCACTATAACGATATGATCGAGGTGGAAATCTATGGAGTGGGCACCGCACATGGCTAAACAATCAACTTGTGTGTCTATGGGGTGCCCCCTCCCCCGTATATAAAGGGGTGGAGGAGGGTGTCGGCCGGCCACCTTGGGCACGCCCCAAGGGGGGAATTCTACTCCTACTAGGAGTAGGTTCCCCCTTTCCTAGTCCTACTAGGAGGGGGAAGGAAGGGGAAGAGGGGAGGAAGGAAAGGGGGCTGACCTCCTCCCAATTCGTATTGGGCTTGGGGGGGGCTCCTCTTGGCCTTCTCCTCTCTCTTCCACTAAAGCCCATGCAGGCCCATTAAGCCCCCGGGGGGTGAGACATCTCCAATGTATCTATAGTTTTTGATTTCTCCATGCTATATTATCTACTGTTTTGGACTATATTGGGCTTTATTTTCCCCTTTTATATTATTTTTGGGACTAACCTATTAACCGGAGGCCCAGCCCAGAATTGCTGTTTTTTTGCCTATTTCAGTGTTTCGAAGAAACGGAATATCAAACGGAGTCCAAATGGAATGAAACATTCGGGAACATGATTTTCTCACCGAACGTGATCCAGGAGACTTGGACCCTACGCCAAGGCATCAGAGAGGTGGTCACGAGGGTGGGGGCGCCCCTCCCCTCAGGGCGCGCCCCCTGCCTCGTGGGCCCTGACATGTCTCCAACGTATCTATAATTTTTGATAGCTCCATGCTATATTATCTACAGTTTTGGACTATATTGGGCTTTATTTTCCACTTTTATATTATTTTTGGGACTAACCTATTAACCGGAGGCCCAGCCCAGAATTGCTGTTTTTGCCTATTTCAGTGTTTCGAAGAAACGGAATATCAAACGGAGTCCAAACGGAATAAAATCTTTGGGAACGTGATTTTCTCACCGAACGTGATCCAGGAGACTTGGACCCTGCTCCAAGGAACAAAAGAGGCGGTCACGAGGGTGAGGGCGCACCCCCTGCCTCGTGGGCCCCACATTGCTCCTCCGACGTACTTCTTCCTCCTATATATACACACATACCCCAAACGATCAGAACAGGAGCCAAAAACCTAATTCCACCACTGCAACTTTCTGTATCCATGAGATCCCATCTTGGGGCCTGTTCCCAAGCTCCGCCGGAAGAGGGCCGTCATCACGGAGGGCTTGTACATCATCCTAGCCCCTCCGATGAAGTGTGAGTAGTTTACCTCAGACCTTCGGGTCCATAGTTAGTAGCTAGATGGCTTCTTTTCTCTCTTTGAATCTCAATACAAAGTTCTCCTCCTCTCTTGTGGAGATCTATTCGATGTAATCTTCTTTTTGCGGTGTGTTTGTTGAGACCGATGAATTGTGGGTTTATGATCAAGTCTATCTATGAATAATATTTGAATCTTCTCTGAATTTTTTTATGTATGATTGGTTATATTTGCAAGTCTCTTCGAATTATCCGTTTGGTTTGGCCAACTAGATTGGTAGTTCTTGCCATGGGAGAAGTGCTTAGCTTTGGGTTCGATCTTGCGGTGTCCTTACCCAGTGACAGAAGCGGCAGCAAGGCACGTATTGTATTGTTGCCATCAAGGATAACAAGATGGGGTTTATTTCATATTGCATGAATTTATCTCTCTACATCATGTCATCTTGCTTAAGGCGTTACTCTGTTTTTAACTTAATACTCTAGATGCATGCTGGATAGCGGTCGATGAGTGGAACAATAGTAGTATATGCAGAATCATTTCGATCTACTTGTAACGGACGTGATGCCTATATACATGATCATGCCTAGATATTCTCATAACTATGCTCAATTCTGTCAATTGCTCAACAGTAATTTGTTCACCCACCGTAGAATACTTATGCTCTTGAGAGAAGCCACTAGTGAAATCTATGGCCCCCGGGTCTATTCTCATCATATCAATCTCTATCACTTTAATCTTATTTTGCTTTTTACTTTGCCTTTACTTTTTACTTTGCATCTTTATACCAAAATACCAAAAATATTATATCTATCAGATCTCACTCTCATAAGTGACCGTGAAGGGATTGACAACCCCTAATCGCGTTGGTTGCGAGTAGCTATCGCTTTGTGCAGGTACGAGGGACTTGAGCGTGGCCTCCTACTGGATTGATACCTTGGTTCTCAAAAACTGAGGGAAATACTTACGCTACTCTGCTACATCATCCCTTCCTCTTTGGGGAAACCCAATGCAAGCTCAAGACGTAGCAAGAAGGATTTCTGGCCACGTTGCCCGGGAGTCTACACAAAAAGTCAACATACCAAGTGCCCATCACAATCCCTATCTCTCGCATTACATTATTTGCCATTTGCCTCTCGTTTTCCTCTCCCCCCAATTCACCCTTGCCGTTTTAGTCACCCTCTCTCTCCCTATCCTCCCTCTCTATTTGCCTCTTTTTGCTTGCTTGCCTTTTTGTTTGCTCGTGTGTTATATTGCTTGTTTGTCGCGATGGCTCAAGATACTACCAAATTGTGTGATTGCACCAATACCAATAAAAATGATTTTATTAGCACTCCGATTGCTCCTCTTAACGATGCTGAATCTTGTGAAATTAATACTGCTTTGTTGAATCTTGTTATGAAAGATCAATTCGCCAGCCTTCCTAGTGAAGATGCCGCTACTCATCTGAATAGCTTCGTTGATTTATGTGATATGCAAAAGAAAAAAGATGTCAATAATGATGTCGTTAAATTGAAGCTATTTCCTTTTTCTCTTAGAGATCGTGCTAAAGCTTGGTTTTCATCTTTGCCTAAGAATAGTATTGATTCATGGAACAAGTGCAAAGATGCTTTTATCTCTAAGTATTTTCCTCCCGCTAAGATCATCTCTCTTAGAAACGATATTATGAACTTTAAACAACTTGATCATGAACATGTTGCACAAGCTTGGGAGAGAATGAAATTAATGATAGGTAATTGCCCTACTCATGGTTTGAATTTGTGGATGATCATACAATTTTTTATGCCGGATTGAATTTTGCTTCTAGAAATCTTTTAGATTCGGCCGCGGGAGGCACTTTTAAGGAAATCACTTTAGGAGATGCAACTAAACTACTAGATAATATTATGGTTAATTATTCTCAATGGCATACTGAAAGATCTTCTAATAAAAAAGTGCATGCAATAGAAGAAATTAATGTGTTGAGTGGAAAGATGGATGAACTTACGAAATTATTTTCTACTAAGAGTGTTTCTTCTGATCCTAATGATATGCCTTTGTCTACTTTGATTGAGAATAACAATGAATCTATGGATGTGAATTTTGTTGCTAGGAATAATTTTGGTAACAAGCTTATAGAGGGAATTTTAATCCTAGGCCATATGCTAGTAATCCTTCTAATAATTATGGGAATTCCTACAACAACTCTTATAGAAATTATAATAAGATGCCCTCTGAATTTGAGAATAGTGTTAAAGATTTTATGAATTCACAAAAGAATTTTAATGCTTTGCTTGAGGAGAAATTTCTTAAAGTTGATGATTTGGCTAGAAATGTTGATAGAATTTCTCTTGAGGTTGATTCTTTAAAGCTTAGATCTATTCCTCCTAAACATGATATCAATGAGTCTCTCAAAGCCATGAGAATTTCCATTGATGAGTGCAAGGAAAGAACCGCTAGGATGCGTGCTTCCAAAGATGCCTTTATTAAAGCGTGTTCCTCCAATCCCTATGAAAATCAAGATGAAGATCTAAAAGTTATTGATATGTCCCCTATTAAATCTTTATTTTGCAATATGAATCTTGATGAAACTGAATATGATCTTCCTTTACCTAGAAGGCGTTCTAAAAATTCGGAGTATTTAGATCTTAATGATGAAATTGATGAAAGTGGGATTGAAAGAAATAAAAATCTAGATGTTACTAAACCCACTATATTGGATTTCAAGGAATTTAATTATGAAAGTTGCTCTTTAATTGATTGTATTTCCTTGTTGCAATCCGTGCTAAATTCTCCACATGCTTATAGTCAAAATAAAGCCTTCAACGAACATATTGTTGATGCCTTGATGCAATCTTATGAAGAAAAACTTGAGTTGAAAGTCTCTATCCCTAGAAAACTCCATGATGAGTGGGAAACAACTATTAAAATTAAAATTAAAGATCATGAGTTTTATGCTTTGTGTGATTTGGGTGCTAGTGTCTCTACTATTCCCAAGACTTTGTGTGATTTGCTAGATTTCCGTAACTTTGATGATTGCTCTCTAAACTTGCAACTTGCGGATTCCACTATTAAGAAACCTATGGGAAGGATTAATGATGTTTTTATTGTTGCAAATAGGAATTATGTGCCTGTAGATTTCATTGTTCTTGATATAGATTGCAATCCTTCTTGCCCTATTATTCTTGGAAGACCTTTCCTTAGAACGGTTGGTGCGATTATTGATATGAAGGAAGGGAATATTAGATTTCAATTTCTATTAAAAAAAAGGGCATGGAACACTTTCCAAGAAATAAAATAAAATTACCATATGAAACTATCATGAGAGACACTTATGGATTGCCTACCAAAGATGGCAATACCTAGATCTATCCTCGCTTTTATGCCTAGCTAGGGGCGTTAAACGATAGCGCTTGTTGGGAGCCAACCCAATTTTATTTTTATTCCTTGATTTTTGATCCTGTTTAGTAATAAATAAATTATTTAGCCTATGTTTTGGTTGTGTTTTTTTGTGTTTAATTAGTGTTTGTGCCAAGTAGAACCGTTGGGAAGACTTGGGGAAAGTCTTGTTGAACTTGCTGTAAAAAACAGAAACTTTAGCGCTCACGAGAACTGCTGTCATTTTTATTTGAAGAGTGCTATTTAGTTAATTCTTTTTAAGATGATTAATAGGTAAATTCCTCACGTCCAGATATTTATTTTAGAATTTTTGGGGTTCCAGATATTGCGGTAGCTACAGATTACTCCAGACTGTTCTGTTTTTGACAGATTCTGTTTTTCGTGTGTTGTTTGCTTATTTTGATGAATCTATGGCTAGTAAAATAGTTTATAATCCATAGAGATGTTGTAATACAGTAGGTTTAACACTAATATAAATAAAGAATGAGTTCATTACAGTACTCTGAAGTGGTCTTTTGTTTTCTTTCGCTAACGGAGCTCATGAGTTTTCTATTTTAAGTTTTGTGTTGTGAAGTTTTCAAGTTTTGGGTGAATTCTTTTGATGGATTATGGAACAAGGAGTGACAAGAGCCTAAGCTTGGGGATGCCCATGGCACCCCCAATATAATCCAAGGACACCAAAAAGTCAAAGCTTGGGGATGCCCCGGAAGGCATCCCCTCTTTCGTCCACTTCCATCGGTAATTTACTTGGAGCTATATTTTTATTCACCAACATGATATGTGTTTTGCTTGGAGCATCTTGTATTATTTGTGTCTTTGTGACTTAGTATGCCACATTCATCCTTGCTGTACACACCTTTTGAGAGAGCCATACATGAATTAAAGTTTGATAGAATACTATATGTGCTTCACTTATATCTTTTGAGCTATGTAGTTTTGCTCTATGTGCTTCACTTATATCTTTTGAGTGTTGTAGTTTTGCTCTATGTGCTTCAGCTAGATCTTTTAGAGCACGGTGGTGGATTCGTTTTAAAGAAACTATTGATCTCTCATGCTTAACTTAAATTATTTTGAGAGTCTCTTAATAGCATGGTAATTTGCTTAATAATAATATGCTTGGTATTCACGATTTGTGAAACTTTCTTTTGAGTGTGTTGAATACTAAGAAAAGATTGAAGCATGATAATTGTTTTAAGATATGGAGGTGATAATATTAGAGTTATGCTAGTTGAGTAGTTGTGAGTTTAAAGAATACTTGTTTAAAGTTTGTGATTCTCGTAGCATGCACGTATGGTGAACCGTTATGTGATGAAGTCGGAGCATGATTTATTTATTGATTGTCTTCCTTATGAGTGGCGGTCGGGGACGAGCGATGGTCTTTTCCTACCAATCTATCCCCCTAGGAGCATGCGCGTAATACTTTGCTTTGATAACTTCTAGATTTTTGCAATAAGTATATGAATTCTTTATGACTAATGTTGAGTCCATGGATTATACGCACTCTCACCCTTCCACCTTTGCTAGCCTCTCTAATACCGTGCACCATTCGCTGGTATCATACACCCACCATATACCTTCCTCAAAACAGCCACCATACCTACCTATTGTGGCATTTCCATAGTCATTCCGAGATATATTGCCATGCAATTTTCCACCGTTCCGTTTATCATGACACATTCATCATTGTCATATTGCATATCCCGGTACACCACAGGAGGCATTCATATAGAGTCATATTTTGTTCTAAGTATCAAGTTGTAATTGTTGAGTTGTAAGAAAAACAAAAGTGTGATGATCATCATTTTTAGAGCATTGTCCCAAGTGAGGAAAGAATGATGGAGACTATGATTCTCCCATAAGTCGGGATGAGACTCTGGACGAAAAATAAATAAAAGAGGCCAAAGAAGCCCAAATAAAAAAAAGATGCCGTAAAAAGAGAGAGAAAAGGCCCAAATAAATAAAAAAATCAGAGAAAAAGAGAGAAGGGACAATGTTACTATCCTTTTACCACACTTGTGCTTCAAAGTAGCACCATGATCTTCATAGTAGAGAGTCTCTCATGTTATCACTTTCATATACTAGTGGGAATCTTTCATTATAGAACTTGGCTTGTATATTCCAATGATGGGATTCCTCAAATTGCCCTAGGTCTTCATGAGCAAGCAAGTTGGATGCACACCCACTTAGTTTCTTTTTGAGCTTTCATATACTTATAGCTCTAGTGCATCCGTTGCATGGCAATCCCTACTCACTCACATTGATATCTATTGATGGGCATCTCCATAGCCCGTTGATACGCCTAGTTGATGTGAGACTATCTTATCCTTTTTGTCTTCTCCACAACCACCATTCTCTTCCACCTATAGTGCTATATCCATGGCTCACGCTCATGTATTGCGTGAAGATTGAAAAAGTTTTGAAAAAGTTAGAGTATGAAACAATTGCTTCGCTTGTCATCGGGGTTGTGCATGATTTAAATACTTTGTATGGTGAAGATAGAGCATAGCCAGACTATATGATTTTGTAGGGATAACTTTCTTTGGCCATGATATTTTGAGAAGACATGATTGCTTTGTTAGTATGCTTGAAGTATTATTATTTTTATGTCAATATAAACTTTTGTCTTGAATCTTTTGAATCTGAATATTCATATCACAATTAAGAAGATTTGCATTGAAATTATGCCAAGTAGCACTCCGCATCAAAACTTCTCTTTTTTATCATTTACCTACTCGAGGACGAGCAGGAATTAAGCTTGGGGATGCCTGATACGTCTCCAACGTATCTATAATTTTTGATTGCTCCATGCTATATTATCTACTGTTTTGGACTATATTGGGCTTTATTTTCCACTTTTATATTATTTTTGGGACTAACCTATTAATCGGAGGCCCAACCCAGAATTGTTGTTTTTTGCCTATTTCAGTGTTTCGAAGAAACGGGATATCAAACGGAGTCCAAATGGAATGAAACCTTCGGGAACGTGATTTTCTCACTGAACGTGATCCAGGAGACTTGGACCCTACGCCAAGGCATCAGAGAGGCGGTCACGAGGGTAGGGGCGCACCCCCCCTAGGGCGCGCCCCCTGCCTTGTGGGCCCCTCGCAGCTCCACCGACATACTCCTTCCTCCTATATATACCTACGTACCCCCAAACGATCAGAACAAGAGCCAAAAATCTAATTCCACCGCCGCAACTTTCTGTATCCACGAGATCCCATCTTGGGGCCTGTTCCGGAGCTCCGCCGGAGAGGGCCGTCATCACGGAGGGCTTCTACATCATCATAGCCTCTCCGATGAAGTGTGAGTAGTTTACCTTAGACCTTCGGGTCCATAGTTAGTAGCTAGATGGCTTGTTCTCTCTCTTTTGATCTCAATACAAAGTTCTCCCCCTCTGTTGTGGAGATCTATTCGATGTAATCTTCTTTTTGCGGTGTGTTTGTTGAGATCGATGAATTGTGGGTTTATGATCAAGTCTATCTATGAATAATATTTGAATCTTCTCTGAATTCTTTTATGTATGATTGGTTATCTTTGCAAGTCTCTTCGAATTATCCATTTGGTTTGGCCAACTAGATTGGTAGTTCTTGCCATGGGAGAAGTGCTTAGCTTTGGGTTCGATCTTGTGGTGTCCTTTCCCAGTGACGAAAGGGGCAGCAAGCCATGTATTGCATCGTTGCCATCGAGGATAACAAGATGGGGTTTATTTCATATTGCATGAATTTATCTCTCTACATCATGTCATCTTGCTTAAGGCGTTACTCTGTTTTTAACTTAATACTCTAGATGCATGCTGGATAGCGGTCGATGAGTGGAGTAATAGTAGTAGATGCAGAATCGTTTCGGTCTACTTGTGACGGACGTGATGCCTATATACATGATCATGCCTAGATATTCTCATAACTATGCTCAATTCTATCAATTTCTCAACAGTAATTTGTTCACCCACCGTAGAATACTTATGCTCTTGAGAGAAGCCACTAATGAAACCTATGGCCCCCGGGTCTATTCTCATCATATCAATCTCCATCACTTTAATATTGTTTTGCTTTTTACTTTGACTTTACTTTTCACTTTGCATCTTTATAACAAAAATCCCCAAAATATTATATCTATCAGATCTCACTCTCGTAAGTGACCGTGAAGGGATTGACAACCCCTAATCGCGTTGGTTGCGAGTAGCTATCGTTTTGTGCAGGTACAAGGGACTTGAGCGTGGCCTCCTACTGGATTGATACCTTGGTTCTCAAAAACTGAGGGAAATACTTATGCTACTCTGTTGCATCATCCCTTCCTCTTCGGGGAAAACCAACGCAAGCTCAAGAGGTAGCAGGGGGTTCCGGTAACCCCCCGGTACTCCGGTAAATGCCCGAACTCATCCGAGACCATTCCGGTGTCCAAAGATAACCTTCCAATATATCAATCTTCATGTCTCAACAATTTCAGGACTCCTCTTCATGTCCGTGATCACATCCGGGACTCTGAACTATCTTCGGTACATCAAAACACATAAACTCATAATACCGATCATCATTAAACATTAAGCGTGCGGACCCTACGGGTTCGAGAACTATGTAGACATGACCGAGACTCATCTCCGCTCAATAACCAATAGAAGAACCTGGATGCTCATATTGGTTCCGACATATTCTACGAAGATCTTTATCGGTCAAATCGCATAACAACATACGTTGTTCCCTTTGTCATCGATATGTTACTTGCCCGAGATTCGATCGTCGGTATCATTACACCTAGTTCATTCTCATTACCGGCAAGTCTATTTACTCATTTCGTAATTCATCATCCCGCAACTAACTCATTAGTCACATTGCTTGCAAGGCTTATAGTGGTGTGCATTACCGAGAGGGCCTAGAGATACCTCTCCGATACTCGGAGTGACAAATCCTATTCTCGATCTATGCCGACCGAACAAACACCTTCGGAGACACCTATAGAGCATCTTTATAATCACCCAGTTACATTGTGACGTTTATAGCACACAAGGTGTTCCTTCGGTATTCGGGAGTTGCATAATCTCATAGTCAGAGGAACATGTATAATCATGAAGAAAGCAATACCAATAAAACTCAATGATCATAATGCTAAGCTAATGGATGGGTCTTGTCCATCACATCATTCTCTAATGATGTGACCCCGTTCATCAAATGACAACACATGTCTATGGTCAGGAAACATAACCATCTTTGATTAACGAGCTAGTCAAGTAGAGGCATACTAGGGACACTCTATTTTGTCTATGTATTCACACATGTACTAAGTTTCCGTTTAATACAATTCTAGCATGAATAATAAACATTTATCATGATACAAGGAAATATAAATAACAACTTTATTATTGCCTCTAGGGCATATTTCCTTCAGTCTCCCACTTGCACTAGAGTCAGTAATCTAGTTCACATCATCATGTGATTAGTTCACATCGCCATGTGGCTAATGCCCAAATGGTTTTACTAGAGTCAATAATCTAGTTCACATCGCTTATGTGATTAACACCCAAAGAGTACTTAGGTGTGATCATGTTTTGCTTGTGAGAGAAGCTTAGTCAATGGGCCTGTCACATTCAGAGCCGTATGTAATTTGCAAATATTCTATGTCTACAATGCTCTGCATGGAGGTACTCTAGCTAATTGCTCCCACTTTCAATATGTATCCATATTGAGACAAAGAGTCTTCTGGATCGGTGTAAAAGCTTGCATCGGCGTAACTCTTTACGACGAACTCTTTATCACCTCCATAACCGAGAAATATCTCCTTAGTCTTTTAAGGATAATTTTGACCACTGTCAAGTGATCCACTCCTGGATCAATATCATACCCTATAACACCCGGATGTGATTTACCTAATATGTTTATCAATTGCACTTTTGCCATGCTTGTTTGAACCTATTAATGGATGAATTGGCCGTAGCTCAGTGTTCATCTTTTGTTAAGCATCATGAGTGGATCCCTGCCATGTATTTTGTTACCATGTTTGAGTGCTGTAGCATATTTAACTTGTTGCATTTAGATGGCTACTTGCTGTTTATCGCAGACCGGTGCCATATTTGTTTTGCTTGCCATTTCCAAACCGTGCCTCCGATTCTGGTGATCTTTATATCGAGTTCAACCGAAATCACCTCACCTTTCTAGTGGCACTATTGGATTTCCAAGTTGAGGCCAGGTTCTTTCATTCCTTGTCAAATCTTGCATATGCATCACATACCACATCCCGCATAGCATACCATGTTTGCATCATGTTGTTTGAGCTTTGCACGTGGTTGATTGTGTTCCTATTGCTTGTTTGTCTTGTTTGGGTAGAGCCGGGAGACGAGTTCGCTAATGAGGAGCCCGTTGAGTTTGCTTTCGAGGATCTAGTCAACTCTAACAACTTTGCAGGCGAGATGATCATACCCTCTAAATCACTTCTATCTTTGCTTTGCTAGATGCTCGCTCTTTTGCTATGCCTATGCTACGATGCCTACCACTTCCTTATCATGCCTCCCAAATTGCCATGTCAAACCTCTAACCCACCATGTCCTAGCAAACCGTTGATTGGCTATGTTACCGCTTTGCTCAACCCCTCTTATAGCGTTGCTAGTTGCAGGTGAAGATTGGAGATCGTTCCTTGTTGGAACATTATTTTCTTGTTGGGATATCACTATATTATCTTGTTATCTTAATGCATCTATATACTTGGTAAAGGGTGGAAGGCTCGGCCTTTTGCCTAGTGTTTTGTTCCACTCTTGCCGCCCTAGTTTCCGTCATATCGGTGTTATGTTCCCGGATTTTGCGTTCCTTACGCGGTTGGGTAATAATGGGAACCCCTTGATAGTTCGCCTTGATTAAAACTCCTCCAGCAATGCCCAACCTTGGTTTTACCATTTGCCACCTAGCCTCTTTTTCCCTTGGGTTTCCGGAGCCCGAGGGTCATCTTATTTAACCCCCCCCCCTCGGGCCAGTGCTCCTCTGAGTGTTGGTCCACCTCGTCAGCCGCCGGTGGCCACCAGGGGCAACTCTGGGCTGGCCTACCGAAAGTTTAGACAATCTGAGTGTGCCCTGAGAACAAGATATGTGCAGCTCCTATCGGGATTTGTCGGCACATTCTGGCGGTGTTGCTAGATTTGTTTTAACTTGTTGAAGTATCTTGTAGAACCAGGATACCGAGTCTGATCGGAATGTCTCGGGAGAAGGTATATCCTTCGTTGACCATGAGAGCTTGTCATGGGCTAAGTTGGGACTCCCCTATAGGGTTTTGAACTTCCGAAAGCCGTGCCCGCGGTTATGGGCAGATGGGAATTTCTTAATGTCCGGTTGTAGATAACTTGAACCTTAACTTAATTAAAATGAATCAACTGTGTGCGTTACCGTGATGGTCTCTTCTCGGGGGAGTCCGGGAAGTGAACACGGTGTTGGAGTAATGTTTGCCGTAGTTGGTTCTCTAGTTCTTCGTTCGTGCTTTGCCTTCTCTTCTCGCTCTCTTTTGCGAACAGGTTAGCCAGCATATATGCTAGTCGCTTGCTGCAGCTCCACATATTACCTTGCCTTACCTATAAGCTTAAATAGTCTTGATCGCGAGGGTGTGAGATTGCTGAGTCCCTGTGGCTCACAGATTACTTCCAAACCAGATGCAGGGCCTGATGACTCCATTCCAGATGATGCGCTTGAGCTCAAGTGGGAGTTCGACAAAGACTCATGTTGTTACTATGTGTCTTTCCCTGATGATCAGTAGTGGTGCCTAGTTGGGGCGATCCGGACCGTGTCGCATGTTGGGTTGATCTTTTATTTTGGTACCGTAGCCGCACCATGAGTGATTGGTTGATGTAATGCTATTTATGTACTTTGTTTGACGTGGCGAGTGTAAGCCAACTATGTACCTTCCCTTTTATTATCTATTTACATGGGATGTTGTGAAGATTACCTTACTTGCGACATTGCTTTCAATGCGGTTATGCCTCTAAGTCATGCTCCGACACGTAGGAGATATAGCCGCATCGAGGGCGTTACAAGTTGGTAATCAGAGCCTTCCCCGACATTAGGAGCCCCCACTGCTTGATCGTATTTAGCAGCCGTTGTTGAGTCTAGAAAAATGTTTTGAGTCATTTAGGAATTATATATCGGAGAGTTTAGGAATTCTTTTTACTCCCCAGTCCCCTCATCGCTCTGCTAAGGCATCCTGACGTAGAGTTTTGACTCTTCTCTTCTCAAATTTCACTAAAAAAAATTTAGGATCACGCGGGTATCTTGGAGTCGTTCCGATCGATTTGTGACGAGAACATTGTTCTTGGTGCCTCCTGTCATTTAGGGGTCGTGGCAGTGTCCCGGGGAGTTGAGCTCCGAGGTGTCGTCGTCACAAATTTATCGTTGCAGTTCTGGAATACCTGAGTTTAGTTCGCCGACATCGAAAATCTCTTTTATGCAGTTGTTGGTGAGATAACCTCGACACCACCCAGTACTGGGGCGGGAGTTCGGGAGTATTGCCATAACTTGTATAATGGATGCTTTTCGACGGTTGAGGTAGATGGTTTCCGAAGTTTTTCTCTGTTATTTGTTGAAGGATGGATATAGCTGGATGTAGGAATTGCTAGATTTGGGTGAGATATTATGCTTCCCCTGTATCCCGAACACCTGATTGCATAACCGGAAAGGTTCGAGAGTTTCATAGGTGGGAATTCTTGTAGCTCTAGCTTTTCTTCCACGGATATTTGGTTTGAGATTGGGATTTCTTACCGAGTATTCGTTCTTGATCCGTACCTTGTTGATTTATTTCTCTATCTAAATTCTAAGTGGCTTCTCAATTTATGGATATGTGACCATTTCAATTCGAATACATTCGTTCATTTTGTTCGGATGTGAAGACTAGATGTTTCAATTTCTACCCGTTAGATTTAGCTTCAATTTTATCTATCAATGTGCTAATGGATCTCAACCTCTTCAGGATGGCTCCTCCAATGCGCACGACTCCGAATCCTAATCCGCCACCACCACCACCTCCTCCGGAGGCATGGCAAGCTGTGATGGCCACTACCAAAGCAAACACACAGTTGATCATGCAAATTCTTCAAGAGCGCAATCAAGCGAACCAAGGCAACCAAGGCAACCAGGGCAACAATCAGAATCACTTTGCTACACTCAACCAGTTCCTTGCTAACCATCCAAAGACCTTCAGCAATTGTGTTGAGGCAACTGATGCTGACGATTGGCTCGTGGACTTATGCAAGCATTTCGAGTGCAGTAACGTCAGGCCTGAGGACTTTGTCAAGTTCATTTCCTTCCAACTCAAAGACCAAGCTGCAGAATGGTTCTAGCAGTACAAGGATTCCACAGGAGGCCGTGTGATTACCTGGGATGAATTCCGTCAAGTCTTCAAAGCTCATCATATTCCTCAGAGCATGGTTGAAAGTAAGCATGAGGAATTCCGCAACCTGAAGCAAGGCTCTTTGTCTGTCTATGACTACAACAAGTTGTTTCAGAAGCTCGCCCACTTTGCTAAGCAGGACGTCCCTGACGAGAAGAGCATGATATACCAGTTCAGGGGTGGTCTCAGAGAAGAAATCCAGCTAGCTCTTGTTCTCTTTGAGTCCTTGAGGTACGATGAGTTCTACAACATGGCATTGAAGCAAGAGGCTGCTCAACTGAAGTGTGATGCCTCCAAGAAGCGAGTCAGAGATGCTACTCCTTCTTCCTCTACTCAAGTGGCCAAGCAGCAGAAGTATTGGCTTCCTCCTCCTCCGTTCCATCAGTCATTTTAGCAGAAGAGCAAAGGTGGCAGTGGATCTTCCCACCCACCCAACCCTGGCTTTCAGAACAAGACTTCGTCTCAAGCTTCAAGATCGAGTGCTCCGTATCACCGTCCGCTTTCAGAGGTCACGTGCAACAAGTGCCAACAGAAGGGTCACTATGCCAAAAAATGTTTCAATCAGAGGCGTCTCCCTCCTCCTCCTCCTGTGAGATCGGCAAGTACAGCTGTGGTCAAGCATAACCCCAAGTACGCCAAGGTCAACATGGTGAATGCAGCTCAGGCAGAGGACTCGTCAGATGTCATCATGGGTAACCTTCCTGTTAACGATGTTCCTGCAAAAGTACTTTTTGACACTAGTGCATCGCATTGTTTCATCTCGAGACCTTTTGCATCTAAGCATGGGTGGTATTGTCAAGTTGTGCATAAACCGTTAGCAGTTGTCGCTCCAGGTAGATGCTTGCTCGCAAACTACGAGATTCCGGATATTTCTATCATGATGGGGGATTTTAAGTTTTTGGCTTCTTCGATGGTCCTTGGTAACTCGGATATTGATCTTATTCTGGGAATGGACTGGCTTTCTAAGCACAAGGCTCAGCTTGGTTGTGCAGCCAGGCAGATTCAATTGACTCATTCGTCTGAGGATGTAATTGTCTTTGCCGCTCGGGATAACACCATCCGTTTGTTTTCTCTCAATGAGAAGGATGAACTGGATGCCATCTCCCAAATTCCAGTCGTTTGCGAATATCAAGACGTCTTTCCAGAAGAGCTTCCAGGAATGCCTCAGCACCGGCCAGTTGAATTCATCATCGATCTTGAGCCTGGCACGGAACCGGTTTGCAAGCATCCTTACAAGCTCGGACCTGAAGAGTTGAAGGAGCTGAAGAAGCAACTCGATATTCAAGAACGAATGGGTCTCATCCGACCTAGTTCCTCTCTGTGGGGTTGTGGAGTACTCTTTGTGAAGAAGGATGGAACGGACCGACTTTGTGTTGACTACCGTCCATTGAACAAGAAGACTATCAAGAACAAGTACCCACTTCCCAACATCAACGAGCCGTTTGAACAACTCAAAGGTGCCCAAGTATTCTCCAAGATCGATCTCCGTATGGGTTATCATTAGATTCAAATTCGTGAGCAAGATATTACCAAGACGGCTTTCAGAACAAGCTATGGTTCATACGAATACACTGTCATGTCTTTTGGCCTCGTCAACGCTCCTCCGACTTTCTCTCGCATGATGAACTTCATCTTCAACGCCTACACAAATGACTTTGTTTTGGTCTATCTTGACGACATTCTGGTCTTTTCGAAGAACAAGGAAGATCATGCCAAGCACTTGCGTTTCGTGCTCGATAAGCTCAGGGAACATCAGTTCTACGCCAAGTTCTCAAAGTGCGAGTTTTGGCTCGATGAGGTTCTTTATCTTGGGCATATCATCTCTGCCAAGGGCATTGCGGTGAATCCTGAGAAGGTGTCTGCAATTGTGAATTGGGAACCACCTCAGAACGTGAAGCAACTCCGTAGCTTCCTCGGTCTCGCAAGCTACTGTCGAAGGTTCGTTGAGAACTTTTCAAAGATCGCGAAGCCTCTTTCAAATCTTCTCCAGAAGCACGTCAAGTACGTTTGGTCTCTGGAATGTGACATCGCTTTCAACACTTTGAAAGAGAAATTGGTCACTACTCCAGTTCTGACTCCTCCTGATGAATCCAAACCGTTCAAGGTCTTATGCGATGCCTCTCTTCAAGGTCTTGGTGCAGTGTTGATGCAAGAGAAGAAAGTTGTGGCTTATACCTCTAGCTAGTTGAAGCCCAACGATAAGAACTACCCCACTCATGACCTCGAGTTGGCGGCAGTTATGCATGCTCTTTTGACTTGGAGACATCTCTTATTGGGAAGAAAAGTGGACATCTTCACTGACCGCAAGAGTCTCAAGTACATCTTCACTCAGCCTAATCTCAACCTCAGGCAGACTCGTTGGATCGAAATAATTCAAGAGTATAATCCAAGTATCGAGTATACTCCAGGCAAGGCCAATGTGATTGCTGACGCATTGAGCAGGAAGGCTTATTGCAACAGTTTGATTATCAAGCCTTACCAACCCGAGCTTTGTGAAGCTTTCCGCAAACTTAATCTGCAAGTTGTTCCTCAAGGTTTCCTCGCCAACCTTCAAGTCTCTCCTACCTTGGAAGAGCAGATTCGTCAGGCTCGGCTTCTTGATGCTATGGTGAAGAAGGTGAAGATTGGGATTGCCAAGAGTCAACCCAAGTACAAGTGCTACCGCCTTGATGACAAGGATACTCTCTTCTTTGAGGATCGTATTGTTGTGCCCAAAGGTGACCTCCGTGAAGTTATCATGAACGAGGCTCACAATTCTCTCCTCTCCATCCATCCTGGGAGTACGAAGATGTATCAGGACCTCAAGCAGGCTTATTGGTGGACTCGAATGAAGCACGAGATTGCTAAGTTCGTGAATGAGTGTGATCTCTGCAGAAGAGTGAAGGCAGAACACCAAAGGCCAGCTGGTCTCCTCCAACCTCTTGCCATTCCAGAATGGAAGTTTGACCACATTGGGATGGACTTCGTGACTGGGTTTCCAAAGTCCAAGCGTGGCAATGATGCTATATTCGTTGTCATCGACAAACTCACTAAAGTGGCTCACTTTCTGCCTATCGAAGAGTCTATCACTGCAGCTCAACTGGCGGAGCTCTATACCTCTCGGATTGTCTTGCTGCACGGTATTCCACAGGTGACCTCTTCAGACCGTGCCAACATCTTTACCTCCAAGTTTTGGGATTCTTTTCAGAAGGCCATGGGCACCAACGTCCGCTTCAGCACAGCTTTCCATCCTCAAACTAGCGGTCAAGTCGAGCGTGTCAATCAGATTCTTGAAGATATGCTCAGGGCTTGTGTGATCTCTTTCGGCATGAAGTGGGAGGATTGTCTTCCATATGCCGAATTCTCCTACAACAACAGTTTTCAAGCAAGTTCGGGCAAGGCCCCATTCGAAATTCTGTATGGCAGGAAGTGCCGTACCCCACTCAACTGGTCAGAAACCGGCGAACGTCAACTTTTGGGAAATGACTTAATCACAGAGGAAGAGGAGATGTGTAAAGTCATTCGTGATAACCCCAAAGCAGCACAATCGCGTCAGAAGAGCTACTATGATAGTAAGCACCGTGATTTGGCTTTCGAGATCGGAGATCATGTTTACCTCCGCGTCTCTCCAATGAAAGGTACTCGTCGCTTCGGTATCAAAGGGAAGCTTGCCCCTAGATACGTGGGTCCTTTCAAGATCGTCAGCAAGAGAGGTGATCTCGCCTATCAACTCGAGCTTCCTTCAAACTTCGCAAATGTGCACGACGTGTTCCATGTCTCTCAGCTCCGCAAGTGCTTCAAGACTCCTGACCGCACCGTCAACTTCGAAGACATTGATCTCCAAGAATATCTTTCTTATCGTGAGCACCCCGTTGCTATTCTTGAAGAGACTGAACACAAGACTCGCCATAAGTCAATCAAATTCCTCAAAGTCAAGTGGTCACACCATTCCGACCGTGAAGCCACCTGGGAACGCGAGGATCACCTCCGTTCTGGGTACCCGGCGTTCTTCTAGTCCTAGATCTCGGGACGAGATCCTTTCGTAGTGGTGGAGTTTTGTAACACCCCGGATGTGATTTACCTAATATGTACTCCAACTCTTGCCGTTTCCGGTGTTAAGTTATTTTATTTCCTCGGGTTCGGGTTTTTGTCTCCATGTGTTGTTGTCGTTGTCATGCATCTCATATCATGTCATCATGTGCATTGCATTTGCATACGTGTTCGTCTCATGCATCCGAGCATTTTCCCCGTTGTCCGTTTTGCATTCCGGCACTCCTATCTCCTCCGGTGGTCCTTTCTACCTTTCTTTCGTGTGTGGGGGTTAAAAATTTCCGGATTGGACCGAGACTTGCCAAGCGGCCTTGGTTTACTACTGGTAGACCGCCTGTCAAGTTTCGTACCATTTGGACTTCGTTTGATGCTCCAATGGTTAACCGAGGGACCGAGCAGGCCTCATGTGTGTTGCAGCCCAACACCCTTCCATTTTGGCCCAAAACCCACCAAAACCCTCTCCATCATCTAGCGTGTTCGATCACGATCGCATGGCCGAAAACCGCTCCTCATTTGGACTCTCCTAGCTCCTCCTATGCCTATAAATAGCCCCCTCCGAAATTCACGTCTCCTTCTTCCCCGAAACCCTAGATCCACTCCACCCGCCGCCACAGGACGAAATTCCGCAGGTCGGACGTCTCCGGTTCCTCCCCGCCGTCACGTTCACGCCTCCATTGGACCGCGCCGCTGCCCCACTTCGTCGCCGCCGCCGGCCCGGGAGCCCAGGTCGGGCCCCTGAGGCCCACGCCGCCACCCGCCTCCACCGGCTCACCGCGCCGCCCAAGCGCCGCCCCACTCCGCCGAAACCACGCCGGCGCCGCCTCGCCAACTCCGGCCGCCGTGGGCCCCGTCGCCGAGTGCCACCGCCCGGAGAGCTTCGCTGCCTCCACTGACTCCAGCGCCGCCCTCCGACGAGCTAGATCCGGCAAGTCCCCTCGCACCGCCGAGCTTCTTCAAACTCCGGCAAACCCGCACTGTTCCGGC
Source organism: Triticum aestivum (assembly GCF_018294505.1). Classification (NCBI taxonomy): domain Eukaryota; kingdom Viridiplantae; phylum Streptophyta; class Magnoliopsida; order Poales; family Poaceae; genus Triticum; species Triticum aestivum. The sequence continues at coordinate 478,940,042 of NC_057803.1, forward strand.
GAAGCTCGGAGACCGTGCCAGATCCAGATCTGAACCGGACAAACCCTACGGTTGACTTCTTTTTTTCCTAAGTCCCAGATTATTTTGCAATATTCATCATGCTTTATCTCCGCATCCGTAGATCCGTTTTGGGCGTGTAGCATATCAAAATGTTCGTCTCAGAGAGTACACCATTTCATCTCATTGCATCATTTTCATTTGATCTCATCTTGATGCCCGAAATGCTGTTGGAAGAGAGATATTTGAGTTAATTGTCAAATCTGCTGCACCAAATAGCTATTTGACATTTTTGCCATGATTAATGTATGCATGATATGCTCCTGAGCTCTACATGTGTTTTGTTATATGCTTTGCCATCTTTCCAGAGGTGCTATCCATGTATTTTTGTGATGTGTTTGGTGACTAGCACAAGCTTGCAAAGTGGTGCATTCGTTAATGCTGATTTCAGGGACTTAGAAATTCCACCAAGTCCTTGATCTGTTTTTATTAATATGCCATATGTTCATGTTGTTTCCTAGTGATCCATGCCTCTTTTGAGGATGATCAATAAGGGTGATTTGTTAATCTTGTAGTGCTCTATCTATCCATGTCTTTGTTTGCAAATATGGAGCACACTAGATTGAGTCAATCGAGCTCTACTTTTGCTATTTTGTGAATCTGGGCAGATTGTCTACTTGTTAGCGATTTTGCCGAGGATATTGTTGTTGATCCGTGCATGCTATGTTGTTGCCTCTTGCCATGTCTAGCTTATATTATGTGTATTCTTAATGGGTGCATGCTTAGATTGTCATGCCTTGCTCTATACTGAGTGCATCAAGCTCGTGAACATGCCTACTCGTTAACTGATTTGCATGCTCCATTTTTTCTCCAAGTCTGTGATCTGATTATGTTTTTGCCATGTTCACATGCTTGCAATTGTATTTTCTGATCCCTTTTGGCTCAGGGTCACTAAGGGACTTTTGTTAAGCTCTTTGAGTAGCTCCATGCCATGCCTTGCTTTGCCATGTTAAGTCCCTATAGCATATAGTTTTCTTGCTTCAAAGTGTGCTACCTCATCTGAAATTCCAGGCTTGTGTTAATTTCACTAAGTCTGAGATCTGTTTATCAATTGCACTTTTGCCATGCTTGTTTGAACCTGTTAATGGATGAATTGGCCGTAGCTCAGTGTACAGCTTTTGTTAAGCATCATGAGTGGATCCCTTCCATGTATTTTGTTGCCATGTTTGAGTACTGTAGCATATTTAACTTGTTGCATTTAGATGGCTACTTGTTGTTTATCGCAGACCTGTGCCATATTCGTTTTGCTTGCCATTTCCAAACCGTGCCTCCGATTCCGGTGATCTTTATATCAATTTCAACCGAAATCACCTCACCTTTCCAGTGGCACTCTTGGATTTCAAAGTTGAGGCCAGGTTCTTTCATTCCTTGTCAAATCTTGCATATGCATCACATACCGCATCCCGCATAGCATACCATGTTTGCATCATGTTGTTTGAGCTTTGCACGTAGTTGATTGTGTTCCTCTTGCTTGTTTGTCTTGTTTGGGTAGAGCCGGGAGACGAGTTCGCTAACGAGGAGCCCGTTGAGTTTGCTTTCGAGGATCCAGTCAACTCTGACAAATTTGCAGGCAAGATGATCATACCCTTGAAATCACTTCTATCTTTGCTTTGCTAGATGCTCGCTCTTTTGATATGCCTATGCTACGATGCCTACCACCTGCTTATCATGCCTCCCAAATTTCCATGTCAAACCTCTAACCCACCATGTCCTATCAAACCGTTGATTGGCTATGTTACCGCTTTGCTCAGCCCCTCTTATAGCGTTGCTAGTTGCAGGTGAAGATTGGAGATCGTTCCTTGTTGGAACATTATTTTCTTGTTGGGATATCACTATATTATCTTGTTATCTTAATGCATCTATATACTTGGTAAAGGTTGGAAGGCTCGGCCTTTTGCCTAGTGTTTTGTTCCACTCTTGCCGCCCTAGTTTCCGTCATATCGGTGTTATGTTCCCGGATTTTGCGTTCCTTATGCGGTTGGGTAATAATGGGAACCCCTTGATAGTTCGCCTTGATTAAAACTCCTCTAGTAATGCCCAACCTTGGTTTTACCATTTGCCACCTAGCCTCTTTTTCCCTTGGGTTTCCGGAGCCCGAGGGTCATCATATTTAAACCCCCCGGGGCCAGCGCTCCTCTGAGTGTTGGTCCACCTCATCAGCCGCCGGTGGCCACCAGGGGCAACTCTGGGCTGGCCTACCAGAAGTTTAGACAATCTGAGTGTGCCCTGAGAACGAGATATGTGCAGCTCCTATCGGGATTTGTCGGCACATTTGGGCGGTGTTGCTGGATTTTTTTTAACTTGTCGAAGTGTCTTGTAGAACCGGGATACCGAGTCTGATCGGAATGTCTCGGGAGAAGGTATATCCTTCATTGACCGTGAGAGCTTGTCATGGCCTAAGTTGGGACTCCCCTGCAGGGTTTTGAACTTTCGAAAGCCGTGCCCGCGGTTATGGGCAGATGGGAATTTGTTAATGTCCGGTTGTAGATAACTTGAACCTTAACTTAAATAAAATGAATCAACTGTGTGCGTTACCGTGATGGTCTCTTCTCGGCGGAGTCCGGGAAGTGAACACGGTGTTGGAGTAATGTTTGCCGTAGTTGGTTCTCTAGTTCTTCGTTCATGCTTTGCCTTCTCTTCTCGCTCTCTTTTGCGAACAGGTTAGCCACCATATATGCTAGTCGCTTGCTGCAGCTCCACATATTACCTTGCCTTACCTATAAGCTTAAATAGTCTTGATCACGAGGGTGCGAGATTGCTGAGTCCCTGTGGCTCATAGATTACTTCCAAACCAGATGCAGGGCCTGATGACTCCATTCCATATGATGCGCTTGAGCTCAAGTGGGAGTTCGACGAAGACTCATGCCGTTACTATGTGTCTTTCCCTGATGATCAGTAGTGGTGCCTAGTTGGGGCGATCCGGACAGTGTCGCATGTTGAGTTGATCTTTTATTTTGGTGTCGTAGCCGGACCATGAGTGATTGGTTGATGTAATGCTATTTATGTACTTTGTTTGACGTGAAGAGTGTAAGCCAACTATGTACCTTCCCTTTTATTTCTATTTACATGGGATGTTGTGAAGATTACCTTACTTGCGACATTGCTTTCAATGCGGTTATGCCTCTAAGTCGTGCTCCGACACGTAGGAGATATAGCCGCATCGAGGGCATTACATACCCCCTTTCCAAACTCATGGCAAGGTACACAATAGGTTTGGTACACAGCATAGCATACTTAGAACCTATGGCTGAGGCATAGGGAATGATTTTCATTCTCTTTCTATTTTCTGCCGTAGTCTTGTTTTGAGTCTTACTCAACTTTACACCTTGCAATACATGCAAGAACTCCTTCTTTGAGTGTTCCATTTTGAACTACTTCAAAAAAATCTTGTCAAGGTATGTACTCATTTAAAAATCTTATCAAGCGTCTTGATCTATCTTTATAGATCTTGATGCCCAATATGTAAGAAGCTTCACCAAGGTCTTTCTTTGAAAAAACTCATTTCAAACACTCCTTTATGCTTTCCAGAAAATTCTACATCATTTCCGATCAACAATGTTGTAACGCCCCGAGACCGATGTGCCAGGTGTCGTCCAGTTATTCGCTGACGTTGTCATGTCATTTGCTTGCGTGTTGTGTTTCATCATGTCATCTTGTGCATCGCATCATCATGTTTTGAAAACTTGCATCTGTCCGTGTTTCCCCAGTTCCGTCCGTTGTCCATTCTGAGCCCAACCACACTTGCACGCGCCCGCGGCATGTCTGAAATAGTATTTTATAAGTGGCCGGAAGATGTTCTCGGAATGGGACGAGAGTTGACGTGTGGTCTTATTATAGTGTAGATAGACCGCCTGTCAAGTTTCATCGCATTCGGAGATCGTTTGATGCCCCAACGGATAACTATAGCGGCAGTATAGTCGGTCAAAACATCGGACGTTTTCGGTCTTCAGAAACTGTTGCCGGGCTTTTCCTCTCTTTCCTCTATAGACCATCTACACAACCCACTACTCACCGTCAGGCCCTACCTAACCTCTCTCGTCAGCCCACGACCCTCCTCGCGCGCGTCCGAAAACTGTCCCAGACCCGTACCGCTCAGTCATCACCGTTGCGATCAGATCATCCCCAAACATCTGCAAAACGTCACCGTTTTCTTATTTGGACTCCTCTAACCTTTTATTCTTGGTCGTCCATTTACGATCGGAGGGATCCGTTAGCCCCTAACCTAATCCACCAGCGTATATAATGGGGCAACCCTAGAAACTAGGGACTTGTCCCATCCATCCCTCCGTCGCGCCGCCAGTCCACTGTCTTCCTCCTCCTTGGGATCCCCTCCCGATCCAAAAACCACCAACCACAACCGCCCCCACTCCTCCTCAGTTTCTGTGCCCAACCAACCAGTGCCTCCACATCCCGCATCTCCAGATGCCAGCCTCCTCTGCCCGAGCCGCCACCCCGCCGTCCTTCGCCTGCAGCCACCATTGCCTTGCCTCTGCCGCCTTCACTGAACCCAGCCACATGCAAGGCCACCGTCCCCTACTACCTTCTCCTCACTGATGGCTCCGTCCGTGCCGGAGCACGCGAGCAGCCGTAGACCGAGCCATCTCCCTCTCAAGTCCGTTCGCCGGAGTCCCTTGAAGCGGCCGCCCCGAGGATCGCATCTCCTGCCACCGCCCGGAGCTCCCATCGTCGCCGTCGTCTTGCTCCGCCCTCGCCGTCGTCCCGCCGGTGAGCAGCATGAGCAATGCCCGGATTCGCCCTCCCTTTGTTCGCTGCACCGCCGCGTCGTCGGAGCAGGAGCTCCATCTGCTGCCTCTGCCCCGAGCTTCCTCGCCGTGCTCGGGTGTCCTCCACCCGGGGACCAATGCTGCCGCCGCCGTCATCGTTCGAGGCCAGCACCTCGCCTCTTCTTTGAACCGGGGAGCAGAGACCCAAGGCCGCCACGAGCTCCTCTGACTCCCCTGTGTCGCCGAGCGCCATCGCCCGCTGTAGTCGTCATCCCGATCCAGGCGGGATCGAGCCCGAGGACGACGACCAGCGCCTCGTCCCGCTCCTCGCGTTGCCCCATCGCCGTTCCATGAAACCCTCTGTTGTCGTTGCTCTGCCTCCAGTGCGTCGCTTTGTTCCTTCTCTGTTGTGTCAAGGAGACGCCCGATCTGGTCTCCGTTGACCGCGAGCTTCGGCTGGGCCATAGCCACGCCAGGCCCAGCGGCCTCCCCATCGACTTGGGCCAAGGCCCATGGTAAGCCTCCAGCGCCCTGCGCCTGTTGGGCCAGGCTGCAGTTTTGGCCCGTTCATGTTTTTTCCAGATCTACGAATTTCCTAATTATTCCAGTAAACCTGTTTTACAGTTTAGTCCCTCTAGATCATGCATTTAATAACTCATCAACGGTGCATCATATTAAAATGATTTATATATGAAAAATGACTAGAATTTCACCTAGTTTCACAATATCCAACTTTCATGCATGTTTGAGATGTTTAAACTACTGTTTGCATGTATTTGCCATATTGCCATGTTAAAATGATTTAATTCATAACTAAATAACCGTAGCTCGGTTTTAAATAATCTTTATATGTAAATGGGGTAGAAAAATGCATAGTTTATCATGGTAGCCCTACTTTGCATGTTTAACAACTATAAAATATGGTTTAGGGCAGAACAGTACCATAACCAAAATATGCATATGGGGATTTCCCGGAATTGTTGTTCGTTGTTTCCGGCCTCATTTAAACTTGCCTAGATAGGTAGTTTTCTTTTGCTTCACCCTCTTGCCATGTTTAGCAACATTTAATATTGTTGGGTACATAAACAAGATCAAACTAAATAACTTGTTGTGGTGTTTTCTTCATATGCAACTGCATAATGAGTTCCACTTAATTTGTAGGATTGTTTGTGCACTTTGCCATGCCACACCTCATTAAACCGGACATGCATCATACTTGTTGTGCATCATGCCATGTTGTTGTAGTGGTTGTTTACTATGTTGTTTGCTTTCTTTCCGGTGTATTGCGGTAACATTGCATTTGTGAGGATCCATTGGCTACATCCGTTTATCTTCTTCAAGGACTCGTTCTTCTTCCTTGCGGGATTTCAGGCAAGATGATCATACCCTTGAAATCACTTCTATCTTTGCTTTGCTAGATGCTCGCTCTTTTGCTATGCCTATGCTATGATGCCTACCACTTGCTTTTCATGCCTCCCAAATTGCCATGTCAAACCTCTAACCCACCATGTCCTAGCAAACCATTGATTGGCTATGTTACCGCTTTGCTCAGCCCCTCTTATAGCGTTGCTAGTTGCAGGTGAAGATTGGAGACCATTCCTTGTTGGAACATTATTTTTCTTATTGGGATATCATTATATTATCTTGTTATCTTAATGCATCTATATACTTGGTAAAGGGTGGAAGGCTCGGCCTTTTTGCCTAGTGTTTTGTTCCACTCTTGCCGCCCTAGTTTCCGTCATACCAGTGTTATGTTCCCGGATTTTGCGTTCCTTATGCGGTTGGGTAATGATGGGAACCCCTTGACAAATTGCCTTGAATAAAACTCTTCCAGCAATGCCCAACCTTGGTTTTACCATTTGCCACCTAGCCTCTTTTTCCCTTGGGTTCCAGAGCCCAAGGGTCATCTTATTTAAACCCCCCGGGCGAGTGCTCCTCTGAGTGTTGGTCCAAACTAGAGCCCTGTGCAGCGCCCCCTCGGGGAAACTCGAGGTTTTGTTTTAGTTGTACGGACTGCTCATCTGAGTGTGACCTGAGAACGAGATATGTCCAGCTCCTATCGGGATTTGTCGGCACATTCGGGCGGTGTTGCTGGATTTGTTTTAACTTGTCGAAGTTGTCTTGTAGAACCGGGATACCGAGTCTGATCGGAATGTCTCGGGAGAAGGTATATCCTTCGTTGACAGTGAGAGCTTGTCATGGGCTAAGTTGGGACTCCCCTACAGGGATTGAACTTTCGAAAGCCGTGCCCGCGGTTATGGGCAGATGGGAATTTGTTAATGTCCGGTTGTAGATAACTTGAACCTTAACTTATTTAAAATGAATCAACTGCGTGTGTTGTCGTGATGTTCTCTTCTCGGCGGAGTCCGGGAAGTGAACACGGTGTTGGAGTAATGTTTGTCGTAGGTTGTTTTTTAGTTCTTCGTGCTCGCTTTACCTTCTCTTCTCGCTCTCTTTTGCGAATAGGTTAGCCACCATATATGCTAGTCGCTTGCTGTAGCTCCACATATTACCTTGCCTTACCTATAAGCTTAAATAGTCTTGATCGTGAGGGTGTGAGATTGCTGAGTCCCCGTGACTCATAGATACTTCCAAAACCAGTTTGCAGGTGTCGATGTTCCCGAGCAGGTGACACAACCAAGCTCAAGGAGGAGCTCGATGAAGATCTTGTCCTTTGTGTTGTTTCGTTCTAGTTGATCAGTAGTGGAGCCCAGTCGGGACGATCAGGGATCTGTGTAGCATTTGGGGTAGTCTTCTTTTATTTTGGTTCCGTAGTCGGACCTTGATTGTATCTGGATGATGTAATGCTTTATTCATGTATTTGTGTGAAGTGGCAATTATAAGTCAACTATGTATACTTTTCCCTTATGTATTACATGGGTTGTGTGAAGATTACCTCACTTGCGACATTGCTTTTAATGCGGTTATGCCTCTAAGTCGTGCTTCGACATGTGGGAGATATAGCCGCATCGAGGGCGTTACAAGTTGGTAATCAGAGCCTTCCCCGACCTTAGGAGCCCCCATTGCTTGATTGAATTAGCTGACGAGTTGAGTCTAGAAAAATGTTTTGAGTCATTAGGAATTATATATCGGAGAGTTTAGGAATTCTTTTTACTCCCCAGTCCCTTCATCGCTCTGGTAAGGCATCCTGTCGTAGAGTTTTGTCTCTTATCTTCTCAAATTTCACTAAAAAAATTTAGGATCACGCGGGTATCTTGGAATCGTTCCGATCGATTTGTGACGAGAACATTGTTCTTGGTGCCTCCTGTTATTTAGGGGTTGTGGCAGTGTCCCGGGGAGTTGAGCTCCGAGGTGTTGTCGTCACAATTTTATCATTGCAGTTCTGGAATACCTAAGTTTAGTTTCGCCGACATCAAAAATCTCTTTTATGCAGTTGTTGGTGAGATAACCTCGATGCCACCCAGTACTGGGGCGGGAGTTCGGGAGTATTGCCATAACTCGTATAACGAATGCTTTTCGAAGGTTGAGGTAGATGATTTCCGAAGGTTTCTTGGTTATGTGTTGAAGGATGGATACAACTGGATGTAGGATTTGCTAGTTTTGAGTGAGATATTATGCTTCCCCTGTATCCCCAACACCTGATTGCATAACCGGGAAAATTTTGGGAGTTTATAAGTGGGAATTCAAGTAGCTCTTAGGATATCTTTTCGACAGATGTATGATATGAAATTGGGGTTCGACGTCTAGTGGTCCGCCTATCCACGATTGGTTTTATAGTTGTCTCATTGTGTCTTAAAGAGTCCTTGGCTATGCCGACTCGGGGACGCTTCGTATGTCATGTGCACTGCCTTGTACATGATGGTGCTGTACGATCGAGCCCGTGTAGGCCCCACCATGAAACTTCGGACGAAATCTCTATCATATGTTTGTTCTGGCTTATTTTGCAAGCCAATCCTTGTTTTGTTTTGAGTTGTGGTATCCGAGTTGCGTCGAAGTCAAATGTTGATTCCATACCTTTCCTAAGTGGTGTTCTCATATTTCTATGTAAATACTAATCCTTTTCAATAATCGAGATCATCATGTCAATCCTTTTCAACTGGCGTGTTTCTCTTCAAGTGGATCCAATCACTTCAACATTTGCAAGATCCAATCTCAGTTCTTCTCAACGGTGTTCATTTCATTCGTCCCAAGCTGCCTTTGTTTTCCCACCCACCCACCCTTTTTCTTCAAGGACTCAAATTTCTTATTCAAGTATCCTTTTATTGATGGGAAGTCTCTCCATTCTTTTCCGTCAATGTCCTTATACGTTGATCCTCAAGAAGATGCTAACGGAGCTTCAAGTTCTTCATTCCTCATTCCTTTTCTTCTCCTTTGGTTTCAAGTCAAGCTTTGTTGATCATATCTTTTCCTCGTTTCAATGCTTTCTCATGCCGGTGCAATTCTTAATCATTCACCTCTCGCTATTCAATTGTTCCGGAGTGCTCAAGAAATCTTAGAATATTCGTGTTTCCACTCTGCTTTCGTAATCCTTTCAAGCTCTTTCGAGATTGTTATCTCATTCTAGCCATTTAATTCAACCGGTGAAACCTCTCTTTTAAATCTTTTCAACGGTGTATCTTTTGAGTGGGCCCTAACCCACAGGTTTTTTTCCAGGATCTTACCTGACTCTTCTTATTTTCCCGGAGCTATCCAAATTTCTTTTCGAAGTGTGACATAAGAATGAATTGTCATTAGTCATATGTCTTCCTCCAAGATATTTCAAATTCTTTTCATCGTTGGTTCAACCTTGCTAATTTTCATCCCGGAGTATCTCAACTATTTGGTGGTGTTCCTCGTCGTCATTCTCTACATTTGAAGACCGAAGAAGAGTTTTCCCTTGAATCTTGTTTCGTTCTATCAAAGATTCGTGGTTCTAGCTTAATGTCATCCTCTCATAACTGTTTTGTTTGTGAGTATTCTTTTCACCTATCCGGAGCTTTTCATGAGTTGTTCCCATTTCTTTACTCCGGAGGCCATCTTCTCAGAATTATTCATTCTCAGCTTTCAGCTCTTTTTCTCTAAATCTTACCGGTGTTTCGTGCAGATATCCTCTAATCAGTTCGGGATCTTTTCGTTCACTTGTATCTAAATACTCTCAAGTATCGTCATTCGTTCTCAAATTCTTCCGGGTGTTTTCTTTATCTTTACTTCAATCATTTTCAATTCTTACGGTGGTTCATTCAAGATGTCTCTTCCTTCGTAATCATATCAATTCATTCGTTCTTTCCAATCCCGACCGGTGATTCGTTGAAGACCTTCTCAAGTTTGCGCTATATCTCTCTTAATCCTTTCTACGTGAATAAGTAGTGTGCCAAATCCATTGGTGGTCATCAATTTAATTGGTGAAGGATAAGCATAATGCAATTCTTATTATTGTTTCATCCAAATGATTAATTCCCTATTCCGGAGGCTCATCAAAATTCTTGATCTCAATTGTTCATCTTATCTTTTTCCCGGAGTTCCTACCTCTCGCAATTATATCACCACGGAGATCCATCTAAATCATTACAAGGTTTCACCTTGTGTTTCCAACTCCTCTTTCTTTCCGTTATCCTTTTGTTACCGGAGTTCTTCATGGAGGTTCTACATGATAGTTCATCAAGGATTTAATTCCTTCTTGAAGTTTTTCATCGAGATTCGTTTCTAAGGAGCTCAAACATTCTTCATCTTGCAATCTGGAGTGCAATTCTTTCAGCCGTATCATTCGAGGTGGTATTATGTCATTCTTGATAATTTGAGTTCATGTCTCATGATTCACATGTTGTTAAGAATGAAATATTTTAAATCCATCATCTCGTCATTGGAGTTATCTAGGGTTATATTTCACCTAAAGCTTTCCCTAAGGATTAATGCTATTAATGGTGATAATATATGATCCAAGTTCTTCATCTATCCTCCCGGTGAAATAGCTTTCTCGTCTCCTCGTTCATACCAATCAAATTCTTTTCCCATGAGTGGCAGTTTGTCACCTCATAATTTGACATGTATTCCATAAGACCATATCAGGCTTATTCTTTTCGTTGTTGGTTTTCCAACAACTCTGTTTGACCCTTCTCCTAAGGATGCCTTCTCAACCTCTTTTTGGCAGAAGTTGGCATTTTCTCCTCATTTCTCCTATTTCAATTATCTATATTCTATTCTTTCGTTCCGGGGGCATTGTGATGTAGATGTTCTCAACCCATCATCTCGTTTGTCAAAGATCATGTTCTTTACATGATTGTCCACTTAACCAGAGTGTTTTCAACTTGGTTCATCTCCGTTGTTTTCTTCTTTTCAATTTGCTCAACCTCTGAAGGTTCTTTGGTTTCACTCGTTTGTCAAAGAAGCAACTTAGTTTTATCGCTTATCTTCCTCTTCTGTTTTGTCCCTCCGGTGCCATTCTAGATCTCGGGACGAGATCCTCTCGTAGTGGTGGAGTGTTGTAACGCCTCAAGACCGATGTGCCAGGTGTCGTCCAGTTATTCGCTGACGTTGTCATTTCATTTGCTTGCGTGTTGCGTTTCATCATGTCATATTGTGCATTGCATCATCATGTTTTCAAAACTTGCATCCGTCCGGGTTCCCCCAGTTCCGTCTGTTGTCCGTTCTGAGCCCAACCACACTTGCACGCGCCTGCGGCATGTTTGAAATAGTATTTTATAAGTGGACGGAATATGTTCTCGGAATGGGATGAGAGTTGACATGTGGTCTTATTATAGTGTAGATAGACCGCCTGTCAAGTTTCATCGCATTCGGAGATCGTTTGATGCCCCAACGGATAACTATAGCGGCAGTATAGTCGGTCAAAACGTCGGACGTTTTCGGTCTTCAGAAACTGTTGCCGGGCTTTCCCTCTCTTTCCTCTTTAGACCGTCTACACAGCCCACTACTCACCGCCAGGCCCTACCTAACCTCTCTCATCAGCCCGGCGCGCGCGTCCGAAAGCTGTCCCAGATCCGTACTGCTCAGTCATCACCGTTGCGATCAGATCATCCCCAAACATCTGCAAAACGTCACCGTTTTCTTATTTGGACTCCTCTAACCTTTTATTCTCGGTCGTCCATTTACGATCGGAGAGATCCATTAGCCCCTAACCTAATCCACCAGCGTATATAATGGGGCAACCCTAGAAACTAGGGACTTGTCCCATCCATCCCTCCGTCGCACCGCCAGTCCACTGTCTTCCTCCTCCTTGGGATCCCCTCCCGGTCCAAAAACCACCAACCACAACCGCCCCCACTCCTCCTCAATTTCCACGCCCAACCAACCAGTGCCTCTGCATCCCGCATCTCCAGATGCCAGCCTCCTCTGCCCGAGCCGCCACCCCGCCGTCCTTCGCCTGCAGCCACCATCGCCTTGCCTCTACCGCCTTCACCGAACCCAGCCACATGCAAGGCCACCGTCCCCTACTCCCTTCTCCTCACTGATGGCTCCGCCCGCGCCGGAGCACGCGAGCATCCGTAGATCGAGCCATCTCCCTGTCAAGTCTGTTCGCCGGAGTCCCTTGAAGCAGCCGCCCCGAGGATCGCACCTCCTGCCGCCGCCCGGAGCTCCCATCGTCGTCGTCGTCTTGCTCCGCCCTCGTCGTCGTCCCGCCGGTGAGCAGCACGAGCAATGCCCAGATTCACCCTCCGTTTGTTCGCTGCACCGCCACGTCGTCGGAGCAGGAGCTCCATCTGCTGCATCTGCCCCGAGCTTCCTCGTCGTGCTCGGGTGTCCTCCACCCGGGGACCGACGCCGCCATCGTCGTCGTCGGTCAAGGCCAGCGCCTCGCCTCTTCTTCGAACCGGGGAGCAGAGACCCAAGGCCGCCACGAGCTCCTCTGACTCCGCTGTGTTGCCGAGCGCCATCGCCCGCTGTAGTCGTCATCCTAATCCAGGCGGGATCGAGCCCGAGGACGACGACCAGCGCCTCGTCCCGCTCCTCGCGTTGCCCCGCTGCCATTCCATGAACCCCTCTGTTGTCGTTGCTCTGCCTCCAGTGCGTCGCTTTGTTCCTTCTCTGCTGCGTCAAGGAGACGCCCGATCTGGTCTCCGTTGACCGCGAGCTTCGGCTGGGCCATAGCCACGCCAGGCCTAGCGGCCTCCCCATCGACTTGGGCCAAGGCCCATGGTGAGCCTCCAGCGCCCTGCGCCTGTTGGGCCAGGCTGCAGTTTTGGCCCATTCATGTTTTTTCCAGATCTACAAATTTCCTAATTATTCCAGTAAACTTGTTTTACAGTTTAGTCCCTCTAGATCATGCATTTAATAACTCATCAACAGTGCATCATATTAAAATGATTTATATATGAAAAATGACTAGAATTTCACCTAGTTTCACAATATCCAACTTTCATGCATGTTTGAGCTGTTTAAACTACTGTTTGCATGTATTTTCCATATTGCCATGTTAAAATGATTTAATTCATAACTAAATAACCGTAGCTCGGTTTTAAATAATCTTTATATGTAAATGGGGTAGAAAAATGCATAGTTTATCATGGTAGCCCTACTTTGCATGTTTAACAAATATAAAATATGGTTTAGGGTAGAACAGTACCATAACAAAAATATGCATATGGGGATTTCCCGGAATTGTTGTTCGTTGTTTCCGGCCTCATTTAAACTTCCCTAGATAGGTAGTTTTCTTTTGCTTCACCCTCTTGCCATGTTTAGCAACATTTAATATTGTTGGGTACATAAACAAGATCAAACTAAATAACTTGTTGTGGTGTTTTCTTCAATATGCAACTCCGTTGCATAATGAGCTCCACTTAATTTGTAGGATTGTTTGTGCACTTTTCCATGCCACGCCTCATTAAACCGGACATGCATCATACTTGTTGTGCATCATGCCATGTTGTTGTAGTGGTTGTTTACTATGTTGTTTGCTTTCTTTCCGGTGTACTTCTTCTCGGTATTCCGGTAACGTTGCGTTTGTGAGGATCCGTTGGCTACGTCTGTTTATCTTCTTCATGGACTCGTTCTTCTTCCTTGCGGGATTTCAGGCAAGATGATCATACCCTCGAAATCACTTCTATCTTTGCTTTGCTAGATGCTCGCTCTATTGCTATGCCTATGCTACAATGCCTACCACTTGCTTTTCATGCCTCCCAAATTGGCATGTAAAACCTCTAACCCACCATGCCCTAGCAAACCGTTGATTGGCTATGTTACCGCTTTGCTCAGCCCCTCTTATAGCGTTGCTAGTTGCAGGTGAAGATTGGAGACCGTTCCTTGTTGGAACATTATTTTTCTTGTTGGGATATCATTATATTATCTTGTTATCATAATGCATCTATATACTTGGTAAAGGGTGGAAGGCTCGGCCTTTTTGCCTAGTGTTTTGTTCCACTCTTGCCGCCCTAGTTTCCGTCATATCGGTGTTATGTTCCCGGATTTTGCATTCCTTACGCGGTTGGGTAATAATGGGAACCCCTTGACAAATCGCCTTGAATAAAACTCTTCCAGCAATGCCCAACCTTGGCTTTACCATTTGCCACCTAGCCTCTTTTTCCCTTGGGTTTCCGGAGCCCAAGGGTCATCTTGTTTAAACCCCCCGGGCCAGTGCTCCTCTGAGTGTTGGTTCAAACTAGAGCCCTATGCAGCGCCCCCTCGGGGAAACTCGAGGTTTGGTTTTAGTTGTACGGACTGCTCATCTGAGTGTGCCCTGAGAACGAGATATGTGCAGCTCCTATCGGGATTTGTCGGCACATTCGGGCAGTGTTGCTGGATTTGTTTTAACTTGTCGAAGTTGTCTTGTAGAACCGGGAAACTGAGTTTGATTGGAATGTCTCGAGAGAAGGTATATCCTTCGTTGACTGTGAGAGCTTGTCATGGGCTAAGTTGGGACTCCCCTACAGGGATTGAACTTTCAAAAGTCATGCCCGCGGTTATGGGAAGATGGGAATTTGTTAATGTCCGGTTGTAGATAACTTGAACCTTAACTTATTTAAAATGAATCAACTGCGTGTGTTGCCGTGATGGTCTCTTCTCGGCGGAGTCCGGGAAGTGAACATGGTGTTGGAGTAATGTTTGCCGTAGGTTGTTCTTTAGTTATTCATTCGCGCTTTGCCTTCTCTTCTCGCTCTCTTTTGCGAACAGGTTAGCCACCATATATGCTAGTCACTTGCTGCAGCTCCACATATTACCTTGCCTTACCTATAAGCTTAAATAGTCTTCATCGCGAGGGTGTGAGATTGCTGAGTCCCCGTGACTCACAGATACTTCCAAAACCAGTTTGCAGGTGCCGATGTTCCCGAGCAGGTGACGCAACCAAGCTCAAGGAGGAGCTCGATGAAGATCTTGTCCTTTGTGTTATTTCGTTCTAGTTGATCAGTAGTGGAGCCCAGTCAGGACGATCGGGGATCTGTGTAGCATTTGGGGTAGTCTTGTTTTATTTTGGTTCCGTAGTCGGACCTTGATTGTATCTGGATGATGTAATGCTTTATTCATGTATTTGTGTGAAGTGGCGATTGTAAGCCAACTATGTATCCTTTTCCCTTATGTATTACATGGGTTGTGTGAAGATTACCTCACTTGCGACATTGCTTTCAATGTGGTTATGCCTCTAAGTCGTGCTTCGACACGTGGAAGATATAGCCGCATCGAGGGCGTTACAAATATGTCATTCACATATACTTATCCGGAAGGCTGTAGTGCTCCCACTCACCTTTTTGTAAATACAGGCTTCACCGCAACTCTATATAAAACTATATGCTTTGATCAACTCATCAAAGCATATATTCCAACTCCGAGATGCTTGCACCGGTCCATAGATGGATCGTTGGAGCTTGCACACTTTGTTAGCACCTTTAGGATTGACAAAACCTTCTTGTTGTATCATATACAACTCTTCTTTAAGATATTCGTTAAGGAATGTAGTTTTGACATCCATTTGCCAGATTTCATAAAATGTGGCAATTGCTAACATGGTTCAAATAGACTTAAGCATCGCTACGAGTGAGAAAATTGTAGTCAACACCTTGAACATGTTGAAAACCTTTTTGCGACAATTAGAGCTTTGTAGATAGTAACATTACTATCAGCATCCGTCTTCCTCTTGAAGATCCATTTATTCTCAATGGTTTGCCGATCATCGCGCAAGTCAATCAAAGTCCATACTTTGTTCTCATACATGGATCCCATCTCAGATTTCATGGCGTCAAGCCATTTCGCGGAATCTGGGATCATCATTGCTTCCTCATAGTTCGCAGGTTCTTCATGTTCCAGTAACATGACTTCCAGAACAGGATTATCGTACCACACTAGTGCGACACATACTCTAGTTGACCTACGATGTTCGGTAGTAACTTGATCTGAAGTTTTATGATCATCATCATTAACTTCCCCACTGATTGGTGTAGGCATCACTGGAATGGATTTCAGTGATGAGCTACTTTCCAATTCGAGAGAAGGTACAATTACCTTGTCAGGTTCTACTTTCCTCCCACTCACTTCTTTCGAGATAAACTCCTTCTCTAGAAAGGATCCACTTTTAGGAACAAATATCTTGCCTTCGGATCTGTGATAGAAGGTGTACCCAAGAGTTTATTTTGGGTATCCTATGAAGACACACTTCTCCATTTTGGGTTCGAGCTTATCAGGTTGAAGCCTTTTCACATAACCATCACAGTCCTAAACTTTAAGAAACGACAGCTTAGGTTTCTTGCCAAACCACAGTTCATACAGTGTCGTCTCAACGTATTAGATGGTACCCTATTTTAACGTAAATGTAGTTGTCTCTAATGCATAACCCCAAAACGATAGTGGTAAATCGGTAAGAGACATCAGAGACATCATAGGTCACACCATATCTAATAATATACGGTCGCGATGTTCGGACACACCATTACACTATGGTGTTCCAGGTGGCGTGAGTTGCGAAACTATTCCACATTGTTTCAAATGAAGACCAAACTCATAAATCAAATATTCACTTCCACGATCAGATAGTATAAACTTTATTTTCTTGTTGCGATGATTTTCTACTTCACTCTGAAATTCTTTGAACTTTTCAAATGTTTCAGACTTATGTTTCATTAAGTAGATATACCTATATCTTCTCAAATCATCTGTGAAGGTCATAAAATAATGATACCCACCACGAGCCTCAACACTCATCGGACCGCATACATCAGTATGTATTATTTCCAATAAGTAAGTTGCTCGCTCCATTGTTCCGGAGAATGGAGTGTTTGTCATCTTGCCCATGAGGCATGGTTCACAAGCTTCAAGTGATTCATAATCAAGTGATTCCTAAAGCCCATCAGCATGGAGTTTCTTCATGTGCTTTACACCAATATGACCTAAACGGCAGTGCCACAAATAAGTTGCACTATCATTATTAACTTTGCATCTTTTGGCTTCAATACTATGAATATGTGTATCACTATGATCGAGATTCAATAAACCATTTACATTGGGTGTATGACCATAGAAGGTTTTATTCATGTAAATAGAACAACAATTATTCTTTTACTTAAATGAATAACCGTATTGCAATAAACATTATCCAATCATATTCATGCTCAACGCAAACACAAAATAACTTTTAGGTTCAACACCAATCCCGAAGGTAAAGGGAGTGTGCGATGGTGATCTTATCAACCTTGGAATCACTTCCAACACACATCATGACCTCGCCCTTAACTAGTCTCTGTTTGTTTTGCAACTCGTGTTTCGAGTTACTATTCTTAGCAACTGAACCAGTATCAAATAGCGAGGGGTTGCTATAAACACTAGTAAAGTACACATCAATAACATGTATATCAAATATACCTTTGTTCACTTTGCCATCCTTCCTATCCGCCAAGTATTTTGGCAGTTCCACTTCCAGTGACCATCTCCTTTGTAGTAGAAGCACTCAGTTTCAGGCTTGGGTCTAGCTTTGGGCTTCTTCATGGGAGTGGCAACTTGCTTACCATTCTTCTTGAAGTTCCCTTTCTTTCCCTTGCCCTTTTACTTGAAACTAGTGGTCTTGTCAACCATCAACACTTGATGCTTTTCTTGATTTCTACCTTCGCTGATTTCAGTATCACGAAGAGCTCGGGAATCGTTTTCTTCATCCCTTACATATTATAGTTCATCATGAAGTTCTAGTAACTTGGTGATAGTGACTAGAGAACTTTGTAAATCACTATCTTATCTGGAAGATTAACTCCCACTCGATTCAAGCAATTGTAGTACTCAGACATTCTGAGCACATGCTCACTGGTTGGGCTATTCTTCTCCATCTTGTAGGAAAAATACTTGTTAGAGGTCTCATACCTCTTGACTCGGGCATGAGTCTGAAATACAAATTTCAACTCTTGGAACATCTTATATGTTCTGTGGCGTTCAAAACGTTTTTGAAGTCCCGGTTCTAAGCCGTAAAGCATGGTGCACTAAACTATCAAGCAGTCATCATACCGAGCTTTGCCAAACGTTCATAACGTCTGCATCTGCTCCTGTAATAGGTCCATCACCTAGCGGTGCATCAAGGACATAATTCTTCTGTGCAGCAATGAGGATAATCCTCAGATCACGGAGCTAGTCTGCGTCATTGCTACTAACATCTTTCAACTTACTTTTCTCTAGGTACATATCAAGAATAAAACAGGGGAGCTATACGCGAGCTATTGATCTACAACATAGACATGCAAAATACTATCAGGTACTAAGTTCATGATAAATTAAAGTTCAATTAATCATATTACTTAAGAACTCCCACTTAGATAGACATCCCTCTTGATAGAGGCGAGGGTCCCGATCTTTCGATGAGATGATAACTATCGATTTGGTGGAGACGACTTTGATGATCCGACTACAAATGTGCACGACGTTGCGCCTTAGCAATCGCTAAACCAACTTCCGAGGGGTTATTGACCACGCCGGAGCACGATCAACCTGACCACGAGGGTCTGTTTCCTGCGAGCAAACGAAGAACAAGCAAGAAACTGAGATTGCAATCTGGATATTGCGAATATAAGATGAAAGCTTTATTGATCAAGGTGGGGTTCTGTGACGTCTTGGTCTGGTCGTTGGACACAAACGAAGTACGAGAAGTTGCAGCTATGGCAAACTTTTAATCTAAACAAAACCCAAAGTCTAAACGACGCCCTAAGGGCTGTATATATGGAGGAAGAGGGGGGAATTTCGTGGCCCTTGAGGGTGGGGTCCGAAACCAACCCTAACTCTTGTTTCCCCACACATACGGACTCTAAAAATAGCCTATACTTAAGTATTTCGAAATTACATGGGCCTGGCCCATTAATAAGGTGACGCAGCACCTAGAATAGCCTATGGACGAATATTATGAAGTGGCATCTTGTATATTTCGTCCAAGGCTTCATGCACTACTTATGGCGGCTTCAAAGTCCTGAAATCATCACTTGTAACTCCGTTCTTGATCCCCTTGCGCATGCCATCAACTCCATGCGTGTTCTTGCTCCAATGTTCATCCTTCTCCAAGCTAGGCCCTTCATTTGTAAGCAAAACAAATGTATCCAATTTAGGCAGCATCATAATCTCATGAACATTAGAATCATTACCAAGAAACGAAAGTACCTGGTAATTTAATTGGCGTGTGCGAGCTCTAGTAATTGGTCCAGTATATGTAACAGTAGGGGCTGTGGGTGTAACAATGGTATTGATGTCCTCATCACCTCTAATCATCTAAGTGATCACGTGATCCATATCAACTAAACCATGTCCAATCATCACGTGAGATGGAGTATTTTTCAATGGTGAACATCACTATGTTGATCATATCTACTATATGATTCACGCTCGACCTTTCGGTCTCAGTGTTCTGAGGCCATATATGCATATGCTAGGCTCGTCAAGTTTAACCCGAGTATTCTGCGTGTGCAAAAACTAGCTTGCAGCCGTTGTATGTGAACGTAGAGCTTATCACACCCGATCATCACGTGGTGTCTCGGCACTATGAACTGTAGCAACGGTGCATACTCGGGGAGAACACTTATACCTTGAAATTTAGTGAGAGACCATCTTATAATGCTACTGCCGTACTAAGAAAAATAAGATGCATAAAGGATAAACATCACATGCAATCAATATAAGTGATATGATATTGTCGGATCTCGGGTTCCGGCAAAACCCTTAAGGTTTGAACACTGGGGTGCGTGCAAAGATCTCCCCCCCTTCCTATTTGCATCCTAACTTAGCCTAGCTCTCACAAACTAACCTGACAAACTCGCAACACAAAGGACACAAGATTTATACTGGTTCGGGCCACCGTTCTGGTGTAATACCCTACTCCAGTGTGGTGGTGGATTGCCTCTTGGGCTGAAGACGAACAGTACAAGGGGAAGAATAGCCTCCTGAGGTTGAGGTGTTCTTCTGCTTGGTGAACTTGTGTGGTTGAGGATGATCTTGATGATCCGTCCCTGCCTATGGTGGTGGTGGGTTCTATTTATGGAGGCCCTGGTCCTCTCCCCAAATATTGAGCGGGAAGGGAGCCAACAACAGCCAATTTGAAAGGGGACAACTAGTACAAGCTATCCTGACAAAAGGTGGTCTTCTCCTGCCAAAGGTTCTGGTGGTGACGCCGTCCTGGGCTCCATGGTGACCTCCTTCTTGCCGTCCTTCTGGTCTTGGTCTCGTTGCACCAATATGGCAACCTTTGCTTGATGCCTCGGTACCCCGCGCCTGTGCTTGCCCCCTTAGTACCAAAGAGGAAACAAGGACGCTGCGCGCGCTGGCGCCTGCCTGGTCTCGATCGTCATGTCTTACGTCACGAGAACCTCGCGAGGTTTGCCCGGCCTTGAACTCTCTGCCCCTCACGAACCAGCCTGGTGAGGCCGCTCCTGAGGAGGTCTTGTGTCGTCCGCCTCGCGAGGGTCTTGATTCCTTGTCGGTGAAGATAGGCCATAAAGGCCAGCCAGCAAGGCCACACCGTGGGCCGCAGGCAGGCAAGTCTGGGGACCCCCATTCCCAGAACACCGACAGTAGCCCCCGGGCCCAAGGGTCAAGTGCGGAGCGCCGCCGGCCCCAATAGCCTGGAGCCTCGGTCGATGCGTGGCGGTTGATTGGACGTGGGCGTCTCCCCTTCCCGACATGACAAGTCCCTACGACATGCAAGGAAGACCATCATTACCTGTGATCGTGGGGGTGCTGGTTGGCCTTCTCCTGGTATAAATGGGAGGGGGTGGAGCCCCCGTCGCCCATCCTTCCTCTTCCGCTTCTCCTCCTTCCTTGCTCCTCTCTTGCCACTAATGGTGCCGTCGAGGAGGTTCACCGCTACAGAGAAGGGGAAGGCCCCTCGCGAGGGGTCCGGCTCTCCGGTGCCCAAGCGTGGACGCGGCCATCCCCGCAAGCACACTACAACCCCCACTGCGGCTTCGCGCAGCCGTGGTGGTGCCGCTTCGCGGGGCAGGGGTCGCTCCGGTTGTGGTGGTCCCGTCGATGAAGGGAGGCGTGCCGTGGTCGCGCGGCCTCCCCGTCCATGCTTCCACTCGGCGGAGATGTTACCAGAGTTCGTCGTCTGGTTGGAGAACCCGGCCGGCAACTGGCTTCAGCTCCCGTGCTTCCTCGCCGACGAGCTGCCGGCCTCAGGTCCTGGCGGGCTTTGGCTGCAGGCAGACGGCTACTGCAGCAGGGCTTCCTGGGTTGCGGTCGAGGTCTCCGCCACGGGCAATGTAGCTCTGGCCCGCGGTTGGCAGACGTTCGCCCACGCGCGCGGCCTGGGCAGGCGGTGCACCCTTCACTTCAAGTACGATGGCGACGCGACCCTCTATGTGAGGGTGTTCAGGGAAGATGGTCGCCGCGTCGGGTGCTGCCCCGAGGTGAACGGCGGTGAGGAGGTGCTCGGCCTTGGCGATGGCTGCGAGAAGGACGGGGGTAAACCCGCCCTTGGCGCCGACCGCGTCTTGTCCGGCTATGGCAGCTCTTCCCCCAGCGACAGCTCCAGTAGTGGCGGCTACGACCAGCCGCCATGCCCGCTTTGAAGATGGTGGCGGGTCGTCTTGTCGCCGCGCCTCCGTGAAGCGCGAGGAGGGATCTGGCTGAGCTCAGGCGGGCGCTGGGGCCTGCGCCCGTGAACCGCTGTAGGCGCCGCTTCTATTTTGTTCTTCTTTTCCTTCCTGCATCAGAAAGAAACCAGAATGAGCCCCGGAGGGGCGTGTATCGAACTATGACCCCAATCGTTATGTTATGTTTGTCGTTCCTGTGCCATGTCGTAACATTATCATTTTATGTAGGGATAACATAACTTGACTTGTTTTGAGTGACCTCCTCCTCATGAGGTGCTCGCTTCCTAGTGCTTGTCGAGGCCTCCTTGACCTGATATGCGCTTAGGAACTGCAAAAAAATCGTAAAAAGGTTTGTCGCTCACCCGGGGTTTGGTTATAGGCGCCGCTGGCCTTGACTCAGTGCTTCGCGTCGTGGTGCCCGTGGGGCACGGACCAGGAGAGGTGCGCCAGCTTGTGGGCTCGAATGAGGGTGCCTCACGAAAAGACAGAAGGAGGAAGCTCACGAAGGTAGCTGTCCAGCCCCCTCGTGAGGGATGTGAGGGAGAGTTCAGGTCAACCAAAGAGGTGAAGGCAGAAAGCGATAAAACGGAACTAGCAAGAGACACCAGAAATCAAATTTTGATTAAAAGAGGGGCGAGCCAACTTCGGAAAGCAAATGAAAAGCCACATCCGGCACCTAGTCTAGTCTTCGATGTCTTCTCACCAGCGCGGAGCTAAGTGCTGCCACTCGGCGTGGGAGGGAGCCCCCGAGGCCCAAGGGCGACTCTCCTGAGGGTCCGGGGCGTGTACAGCCCCACTCATTATTACGTGAGAGTGTCACAGGCGGCGATTCATCATAGGCACGGGGCCTTGCTTCACAGGCACTGGGCCTTTCTTCATGGGTAGAACTTCCGGAGGTGTTGGATGTTCCAGGCGTTCTGGACGAGTATCCCATCCTGTGTCTCTAGGCGCGCGACGCCAGGCCTGGAGACGTGGACGACCTTGAATGGGCCCTCCCACATGGGCGACAGCTTATGCAGCCCCTCCCTGGAGAGCACCCGCCTCAGGACGAGGTCACCCACCTCAAGAGTCCTGGAGCGGACGCTACGGCAGTGGTACCGCCGCAGCGCTTGCTGGTATCTTGCCGCCCATAGTGCAGCTTCACGACGTCGCTCCTCCCCCACCACGAGGTCCATCCCCCGCATGGCGTCCTGCTGCATCTCATCAAACGCCAGGACCCATGCGGAGCGATGCTCGACCTCGTGAGGGAGGACTGCTTCTGCTCCATAGACCAGGAAGAATGGGGTTTCGCCCGTTGGCTTGGTGGCGGTGGTGAGGATTGACCACAGCACAGACTGGAGCTCGTCGTGCCAGCCCTTGCTGCAAGCCTCGAGCTTTTTCTTGATGGTCCTGATCTTGAGGCCCTTCAGGACCTCCGCGTTGGCACGTTCGTCCTGGCCATTGCTCCTGGGGTGTGCTACTGAGGCATAGTAGATCTGTGTTCCAAGGTTAACACAATATGACTTGAAGAGATTACTAGTGAACTACGAGCCGTTATCGGTGATGATGCGGTTGGGGACCCCAAAACGGCTCACGAGGCCCTTGATGAACTTGACTGCAGAGCCAGCTGGGATGGTGCGGGCGGCTTCAACCTCCGGCCACTTAGTGAACTTGTCGATGGCGACGTAGAGGTATCAATAGCCCCCAGGCGCCCGAGGGAACGGGCCTAGAATATCCAGCCCCCAAACCGCGAACGGCCATGAGAGTGGGATGGTCTCGAGGCCCTAAGCTGGCTGATGGATCTGCTTGGCATGGAATTGACAGGCCTCGCAGGACCTCACCAGCTCAGCCGCGTCGTTGAGCGTCGTAGGCCAGTAGAATCCACTACGGAATGCCTTGCTGACGAGGGTTCACGACGACTAGTGGTGCCCACAGTCTCCGCCATGTATGTCAGCTATCAGCTCTTTCCCCTGTTCCCTGGAGATGCAACGCAGTGAAACGTCATTTGGTCACTTTCTGTATAACTCACCGTCCTGGATGCAGTATGTCGTGGCCTGTCAGGCCACGCGCTCCGCATCCTCCTCCTTCTTTGGCAATGTCCCTTGCATCAGGTATTCTTTGAGTTCCTTGGTCCAGCATCCCTCTTGGGGCTCGAGCGCCAGGAGTAGGCGCGCTCCTGAGGTTGGGGCACAGGTTGGGGCTCCTGAGGCTGGCGGCTGCGGGAGTTCCTCCCAAGGCTGAGTTGTTCTTGAAAGCGGTGGCATTACTGATGGCTTGAAGAGTCGCTCCTCGAAGACACCAGGCTCCTAGGGCTGTCGCTTGGATGCTCTCCTAGGGATGTCATTTGCTTCCTTGTTGGTGCCGTGGGGCACATGCTGCAACTCCATGCCCTGGAATTGCTTCTCCATCTTGCGCACCTCAACGAGGTATGCTTCCATGTGCTCATCCTTCGGCTTGTATACCTTGTTGGAGAAGTTGACGAGGAGCTGTGAGTCGCCCTGAGAGTGAGACACTTCACCCCCAGCGCCGCCGCAGCCTTCAGGCCGGCTATGAGGCCCTCATATTCTGCAATGTTGTTGGAGACCTTGTCGCCCTGCTGGAAGCAGAGCTGCATGACGTAGTAGAGCTTGTCATGAGTGGGCGAGATGAGTACTTCTCCAGCCCTCGCGCCCTGGCGCGCAAAGGAACCATCGAAATACATGACCCAACAGTTAGGCACCTTGCTTCCCGGAGAGAGGTACCGGTCTTTGCCTTCTTCAAGCGTCGGGGTGTCTGTCCATTCGGCCACGAAATCAGCAAGCGCGGCCCCCTTAATGACCCGGGTGGCACTAAACTCCAGCTGGAATGCTTGCAACTCGATGTTCCATTCAGCGACTCTTCCGGCAGAGTTGGGGCTCCTAAGAACTCTCTCCAATGTGTAAGCTGAGATGACCTTGATGGGGTGGCCATGGAAGTAGTGCTGCAGCTTTCGCAAGTCCACTAGGAGTGCGAGTAGGAGCTTCTAAGGCATGGGGTGCCGCACTTGTGCGTCCCTCAACACTGTGCTGACGAAGTATACCGGGTGCTCGACAAAGGTTGGTGTGCTGACGAGGTTTGTGTCTTCTGAAAGCTGGGGAGTCTCCTGAGGGGGTAGAGCCCCCGATGCTTGGTCGCTTGCCGAAGTCTTCGCGGGTTTGGGGCGTCGTCCTGCCGAGCCTGATCCTTTGCCGCTGTTGCTGCGGCCCTTGTGGTGCCCTTCTGGTCTTTTGTCGTCTCTGCTAGGGGCGTGGTACGGCGCGATGCGCCCTTGGCTTGGTGTTCTTCCCGAACGGCCACCAGGGCCACGCTGGCCGAGTACGGGGTGGCAGCAAGGTAGAGCACCAGTGGCTCACGAGGTCGTGGCGCCACCATCACTGGAGGGCTGGTCAGGTATCTCTTGAGGTCTTGGAAAGCTTGGTCGGCCTCCGGGGTTCACTCGAACGGGCCCTTCTTTTTCATTAGCTTGAAGAAGGGTAGGGTGCCCTCTCCCAACTTGGAGATGAAGGGCCCCAACATAGTCACCCGACCAGCCAACTTCTGCATTTCCTTGAGGGTCCGTGGTGGACTCATGTCTTCAATGGCCTTCACCTTTTCTGGGTTGGCCTCGATCCCCCTGTGGGACACCAGGAAACCCAGCAGCTTGTCGGAAGGGATGCCAAACATGCATTTCTCCAGATTGAGCCGCAAGTCCACCTGGACAAGGCTTTCAAAGGTTTCCTCTAGGTCTTGGATCAAGGTCTCCGCCTCCCGAGACTTCACCATGATGTCATCGACATAGGCTTCAGCAAGTCTCCCGAGCTGCCGCCCTAAGGCGATGTGCATGAGTCGCTGGAAGGTTGTGCCCACGTTGCGCAATCCGAACGACATGCAGGTGTAGCAGTACACCCCACACGGCGTATGTTGGGGCACACCTTCGGGTGGTGCTCTATTACCTCTCTTGGGACCCCTACCAGCTGATCGGGCTCCCAGGTGAACACTTCCTTGTTTGCATGCAAGAACTTCACTAGCGCCTCCTCCTGAGAGGGCTCGAGGTTGGCACCTATGGTAAAGGTTGCCCCTGAGGACCTGTCCTCCTCGACCAGCACTTGTGACGGTGTCCTGGACTAGGGGGTACTCACCACGTCGTCTCCCGATCTGTTAGATTGGGCCGAGGACCCCCATGGCCGTATACTCATGGGCCAGTTCGGACAGCTGCTGCATACATGGAAGATTCCACAAGACTTGGTGATCAAGACAAGGACTCCTCCTCACCGGCGTATTCGGCTAGGCCTCTGGTGCATTATATAAACCGAGGCAGGCTAGTCGATAGATGATATACAACAATCATAATCATAGGCTAGCTTCTAGGGTTTAGCCTCTACGATCTTGTGGTAGATCAACTCTTGTAACCCCTATACTCATCAATATAAACAAGAGCAGGACGTAGGGTTTTACCTCCATTAAGAGGGCCCGAACCTGGGCAAGCATCGTGTCCCCTGTCTCCTATTACCCATCGATCCATGATACACAGCTTGGGAATCCCTACCCGAGATTTGCCGGTTCTGACACCGACAATGGTGCTTTCATTGAGAGTTCGGTTGTGTGATCGGTAAAGGATCAATGGCTCGCCTGCAGATCAACTGCGACGTCGGCATCTTCATCGCCGGCTCGACTGGTCACCTCGGCTCGACCGAGGACTGCGCTCCATCTCCGATCGTCGTGTTTGGAAGGGGGCCTTCATCAACATCAACACCGATCTCTATCAAGATCATGGAGGAATCATCCGTGGAGCTCGGGGGCTCAACGTCAACATTGCCCTCGGGCGACCGTGCTGTTTTTTCCGAACAGCAAACTTGTATCCACTGCCACCGCCTCCTTGAGCATCTCTTTGACGATTCCTTTGGTGGAATTGTGCGGAATTGAGACTAGAACAATCATGCAAAATTTCGTCGAGTTCTGATGGAGGAATCTCCGGCAATCTACGATATACCGGAGCCCTATCAAATCTGGACGGGAATCTGGACGAGTTTAGGGCGTGGTCTCCAGCACCTAGCTCGGACATCCTTTGGAAGATCCAACCGTTGATCGTCTGCGGAATTCCTGTATCTACCACCCCTCCAAATTTCAGCTCGATCCGACTGTCCAAACTCCGGGAACCTTCCGATTAGTGCATCACTTTTCGGATCTGTTTTCTGCGCGAATACGGATCTGACCCGAATTCATGTTTCTTTATGAACGTATATGGGACAACCTTCTTAAAGAAATTTGCTCCTAGGGTATTGTGCACTGTTTTTAAACACATGCCCATAAAATTTTAAGCCTCCTCTGAGGTAATCTTCACTATCATGTTGGTGTCAAACCAGTCCGGCAATACTGCTCCACGGCTACCGACCTGCACTAGACACGTCGTCGCCTTTTGAGCCGAGCTCAATTTCTTCGGATCATCATCTCGGCGAGCGAACAAGAGTTTGGAATCACCAAGGATAAATCATCACCAACATCGCCGCCCCACGGATTACACGGAGCGGGAACACGTGCATCGCCACATGGTCACTTCATCAAACCGGCATTGACCGCGTCACAAGTTACGACCTATGTCGGCATGGCCGCACTGTTGCTTCTTCAAGCCGATGTCCATCACGCCAAACTGCTTCAACACCTCGGCTGACACGGCAGCTGCAACGTCTCCTTACCGACCTGCTCCATCTCCTCGGCTAGACCGAGGGCTTCACCATCTCTTCATCAACTTACTTCAGAGACTTCGCGTCACCAACCGACCAGCTTCATCACATTAGCTGGACCACGGGTTTTTCCTCGGCGAGCCAACCTTTGCTAGCATCGCCATGCCACCGCTTCATCACCCATCCGGCAATGGGTGTGCGGATCGAGCCCTAATTTTGGGATTAACCTTTCTCCAGATTGCTACAACAGATAAACCAGGTGCTATTAATCCTAGTATTTTTTTCTTGCTTGGGTTTATTTTTCCCAAGGAATTATTACTCCAGTTTGTTTCATCATCTATACACAGGTCTATCAAATGGTGGCTGTATTAACAACGGTGGCGTGGTGGTTCGGTCAGTTTCCGTATACAGTTCGGCGAATGCCGCGTCCGGAACTCAGACCGGCCTGCGAATTCGGGCTTGGCTACGCCTTCACCGCGTCACGCCGACGCCCTGCATCGACATGACTTCGACGCCAGGCCACATCTCTTTTAACAAATTATTTTTGCGAAAGGCAATTATTCTTTTTGGACCGCACTATTTTATGTGTGTAGGTGATCGACTTCGACCGCGTCACGTGGTCTCCTCGGCAAGCCGATGCCGTCGTCCTAATCGGCGTAAATCGGCTCGCGTGATCACCTTGTTGGTCGTATTGCCATACCGACGTGTTCGGTTGCCTCGGGGACTTCGGCATCGCCAAGAGAGCTCTACCTCATCGAGTGTTCGGCGCACATGCCATATTTCTTTTATTACTCACTTTGCATAAATTATTGATTATGCAACATTTTTATTATTATTCCTATTATCTCCGACTTGCACTATTTTCTGTGCATAGGTAGATAACTCGGGCAGCGATGTCACCGCGGTGTACCGATGTACCACGTCACCTCGGCTGACCGGGACCTTCGTCATCACTTCATTAACACATGCTGGGGGGCTTCGGCGTCACACTGACGGCCTGCTCCGTCACCACGGTCGGACTGGGGTTTTCACCTCGCCCATCGACTATACTGTGTCACCACTTCATCAAGCCGATTTCTTTACTCGGACATCTCGGGACCGGCTTGGGGGCTGGGATCTTGTCCCGCCACAATCTCGGCCTGCATCATCAACATCGAACACATTAACCAGCTAAGTTGCCTTCATGCTCAAAGTCTTAAATTTTTAACTTGTGTTCGGTTCGACCAAGCATTATACTTTTTTGGAAAAAAGTTGCTTGTAAAAAATTTCCTTGTCCAAACTTTGTTTGTGACGCACAAATTCAAATACCCCGTTTATTTGGGGGCTTCCTTTATGAAGCTTTTCCTCTTGCATATGATTATACTTGTACGGCTTCGTTCCTTGTTCGTGTATTACACCACAATATGCGGCTTCACATTCAAGGTCTTGAGCCATAAGCCATAGTGTGGGGTGATGCAGAGGAAGGCCTCACACACGACGATAAACGACGACATGTGAAGGATGGAATCTGGGGCTAGATCGTGGAAATCGAGCCCGTAATAGAACATAAGCCCTCTAACAAAGGGATCAAGACTAAAGCCTAGCCCTCGGAGGAAGTGGGAAACAAGTACGACACTCTCGTTGGGTTTGGGAGTGGGGATGACCTGCCCTTGAGCAGGCAGCCTGTGCGAGATTTCAGCGGTCAGATACCTGGCTTCCCTTAGCTTCTTGATGTCCTCCTCTGTGACACAGGAAGCCATACACCGGCCTTGAAGGTTGGATCCCGACATGGTTGAAGGTCCGAAGCGCTTAGCCTAAGCCTTGGGTGTTGGAACTCAGGGTGGGGGAAGGGAAGGATTGAGCACGAGAAGAAAAGGACAGGCCTTGACCCCTTTATAAAGAGGGTGAATATCAAGCGTCCTCCGTGTGCCCGTTTGGAAGTTACCTAAAAGCGAGGAGTCATATTAACAAGCACGATTGGGTTACCCACGCCCATATTGATGAGACTCCCGTGATAAGGGGAACACGATCTCTGCTTCGACAAGACGTGCCGATAAAACTGCCTCGCAACACGTGCAATGGCAGGCAGGGAAAAACGGTTCGTAATGACCGGGCCACGGCAGGACGTCACGTTACAAAAAGTTGTCATCAGATCGGATTTGTGGAAAAATATACTCTCTATGGTGGTATGTGGAATTTGTTTTGCAGAGTCGGACACGATCCTTGTGTTCAAAATCTTCTATGGAGTATTCGGAGAAGGAACCCGCCTTGCAATGCCGAAGACAATCTGCGCGCCGGACTCATCGTCATTGAAGCCTGGTTCAGGGGCTACTGAGGGAGTCCTAGATTAGGGGGTCCTCGGACAGCCGGACTATATACTTTGGCCGGACTGTTGGACTATGAAGATACAAGATTGAAGACTTCGTCCCATGTCCGGGTGGGACTCTCCTTTGCGTGGAAGGCAAGCTTGGCAATTCGGATATGTAGATCTCCTCCCTTGTAATCGACTCCGTGTAACCCTAGCCCCCTCCGGTGTCTATATAAACCGGAGGGTTTAGTCCGTAGGACAACAACAATCATAATCATAGGCTAGCTTCTAGGGTTTAGCCTCTACGATCTCATGGTAGATCAACTCTTGTAATACTCATATCATCAAGATCAATCAAGCAGGAAGTAGGGTATTACCTCCATCGAGAGGGCCCGAACCTGGGTAAACATTGTGTCCCCTGCCTCCTGTTACCATCTGCCTTAGACGCACAGTTCGGGACCCCCTACCCGAGATTCACCGGTTTTTGACACCGACAGTGAGGACATCCTGGCTCCTAGGCATCTTCATGAGATTGTAAGCAGGATGGGTTGCTGCGATGAACTGGGCCAAAGCTGGGTACCCGAGGATGGCGTTGTATGGAAGGCCAATGCGGGCGATGTCGAAGTCGATGAGCTCGGTGCGGTAGTTGTCGCGCGTGCCGAAGGTCATAGGGAGGCAGATCCATCCCAGGGAGCGGGCGGAGCCTCCGCCAACTCCCGACAAGGGCTTGCTGGGGTGGAGCCACTCGAACTCTACATGAAGGAGGCTGAAGGCCTCGATGGAGAGCACATTGAGGCCGCCGCCGCCGTCGACGAGCATCTTGGTGATGGATACGTGGCAGATGGTGGGTGCGCACAACATCGGGAGCGCACCCGAGCGGACGGTGGAGTCGGGATAATCCTCAGAATCAAAGGTGAGGTCAGCCTCAGGTGTGGCCCAGCCGGGCGGAGCCCCCGGGCTTTTGGAAGTGACGCCGATCTGGCGAAAGTACGGCTTGATGTGCCGATCTGAGGGTGGTGCTTGCGAACCGTCGAGAAGAGTTGCAACGACGGGGGTCGTCGGTTCCCCGAAGCGAGTGATGAAGAGGTTGTGCAGCTCCTCCCAGGTGGAGACAGAAGACTCTGGCAAGTGGAGGAACCAAGCGCGCGGTGCGCCTGTGAGGGCCATTGGGAACCAGTTGGCCATGATCTTGTCGTTGCCCCCGGCTTCCAGGACGGCCTCCTCATATGCTAGCAGAAAAGCCAACGGGTCCGGCGCGCCATCGTAGCATGGCGGCATTTCTGGCTTGAACTTGGGTGGCCACTACACCTGTCGCAAGGCGGGAGCAAGGACTCGGAGCCCCCAAGCGCCGCCATGGGCACCGGTAGATCCAGCTGGAGGGGTGTCCACCATGGGGAGTGGGCGTGGAGATGGTGGAGCGCGGGCCAGTGGAAGGAAGACTCCGGCGCACCCCTACCTGGTGAGCCAAATGTCAGATCTAGGGTTCCGGCAAAACCCTTAAGGTTCGAACACTGGGGTGCGCGCGAAGATCTCCCCCTCTACCGATCCACGTCCTAACTTAGCCTAGATCTCACAAATTAACCCGACGAACTCGCAACACAAAGGACACGAGATTTATACTGGTTCGGGCCACCGTTGTGGTGTAATACCCTACTCCAGTGTGGTGGTGGTGGATTGCCTCTTGGGCTAAAGACGAACAGTACAAGGGGAAGAACGGCCTCCTGAAGTTGAGGTGTTCTTGTGCTTGGTGAACTTGTGTGGTTGATGATGATCTTGATGATCCGTCCCTGCCTATGGTGGTGGTGGGTTCTATTTATAGAGGCCTTGGTTCCATGGCTATCCTGACAAAAGGTGGTCTTTGTTTGCCAAAGGTTCTGGTGGTGACGCCGTCCTGGGCTCCATGGTGACCTCTATCTTGTCGTCCTTCTGGTCTTGGTCTCGTTGCACCAATATGGCAACCTTTGCTTGATGCCTCGGTACCCCGCGCCTGCGCTTGCCCCCTTAGCACCAAAGAGGAAACAAGGACTCTCTGTGCGCTGGCGCCTGCCTGGTCTCGATCGTCATGGCTTACGTCACGAGAACCTCGCGAGGTTTGCCCGGCCTTGAACTCTCCTCCCCTCACAAACCAGCCTGGTGAGGCCGCTCCTGAGGAGGTCTTGTGTCGTCCGCCTCGTGAGGCTTGGCCCCTCGCGAGGGTCTTGATTCCTTGTCAATGAAGATGGGCCGTACAGGCCTGCCAGCAAAGCCACACCGTGGGCCGCAGGCAGGCAAGTCTGGTGACCCCCGTTCCCAGAACGCCGAAAGATATGGCCATCATCATCTTGTGCCTTTGATCACCATCTCCAAAGCACCGTCATGATCACCATCATCACCGGCTTGACACCTTGATCTCCATCAAAGCATTGTTATCGTCTCACCTACTATTGCTACTACGACTATCGCTACCGCTTAGTGATAAAGTAAAGCAATTACATGGGGATTGCATTTCATACAATAAAGCGACAACCATATGGCTCCTGCTAGTTGCCGATAACTATTACAAAACATGATCATCTCATACAACAATTTATATATCATCATGTCTTGACCATATCACATCACAACAAGCCCTACAAAAACAAGTTAGACGTCCTCTACTTTGTTGTTGCAACTTTTACGTGGCTACTACGGGCTTAGCAAGAACCGTTCTTACCCACGCATCAAAACCACATCGATTTTTCATCAAGCGTGTTGTTTTAACCTTCAACAAGGACCGGGCGTAGTCACACTCGATTCAACTAAAGTTGGAGAAACAAACACCCACTAGCCACCTATGTGCGAAGCACGGTGGTAGAACCAGTCTCATGAATGTGGTCTGATACGTCCATTTTGCATCATGCTTTTATATCGATATTTATTGCATTTTGGGTTGTTATTACACATTATGTCACAATACTTATGCCTATTCTATCTTATATTACAAGGTTTGCATGAAGAGGGAGAATGCCGGCAGCTAGGATTCTGGGCTGGAAAAGGAGCAAATATTAGAGACCTATTCTGCATAGCTCCAAAAGTCCTGAAACTTCATGGAAGTTATTTCCAGAATATATAAAAAATATTGGACGAAAGAAGTTCTAGAAGGGGCACACACCCTGGCCACGAGGGTGGGGGTGCGCCCTGCCCCCTGGGCGCGCCTGTAAGTGCATCTAGTGCCACCCCTAGTTGGTTTTGGAGTATTGACGACAAACCTGGTTGAGGGACTAATGTGTTTGTGAGAATTGCAGGATAACACAGGTAGTAGTCCCTCATTGATTCGGTTTACCTACCGGAGATGACCCCTAAAAATGTGTGAAGACATTGAAGATAATGGTGGTATGTGAAGATATTCACATTGAAGACTATGACATGAGAAGACATCGCATGAAGTCTTTGGAGCGCGAAGACATAGTTGTTTCGTAGTTTCATTTTCTTCTTTGTTGAGTCATAGGAACCACCGTACTGTTAAGTGGGGTCCAAGTGAACAAAGTCAGAGTGAATAAAGTGATGCTCACCCAAATCCTAAGTCTTCGAGGAAGACAATGAGAGCAAATCTTATCTAGAGCTGGATGAGTCAGCTTTACTTGTAACCCAAGTCAAGCTGCCGCGTGTGTTTGTAATCTGACCTTGGAACACGTGTCAGTTCGTTAGTGACCCGGGGTCATTTCGGACAAATCAGGTCGGGTTGCCTAGTGTCTATAAATAGCCCACCCCCTACACCATAAATTGGTGGCTGCATAGAGTTAGTGCATGGATTTTGTCATTTGAGAGCAACCCACATCAAAGCCTTTGAGAGAGAAATCCTTGCAAGGACAAAGCCCTAAACACCCAGAGCCAAAGAGTGTTAGGCATCACTGAAGTCTTTCTGTCTCTGTGATCTGAAGACTTGTTACACTTGAGGACTGTGAATCCTCCAGCCGTTTAGGCATTGCGTTCTGAGCATCCAAGAGTCATTGTGGATCACCGGTGAACGAAGTGTGTGAAGGTTTGGAAGTCTACCTTGAAGACTTACCTGAGTGATTGGGCGAGGACTGGGTGTCCTTAGCTCAAGGGGAACAAGGTGAAGACACGGTCTTCTGAGTTGAATCTCAGCCTCCCTAACCAGACGTACAGTTGTCACAACAACTAGAACTGGTCCAACAAATCATGTGTCTTCACCAAGCAACTGGTTCTATCTCTTCTTTCTCTTTACTTATAGTTTGTCTTCGTGAAGTCATTGCCTGCTTGCATTATCTATTTGACTTCAATGTGTGACTACTTGTTCTGATTGTCTTCATACTATCTTCCATCCTGATCCATACTGCCTAGCTGCTAATAGTCTTCGTACTTTCACTTCATTTAATACTTGACTATGGCTTACCTAGTGTAGTCTACCTTCCGCCGCATGTTAATAGGTTCATTTCTATCGTTTGTCTTTGAAACTTTCATGTTTTGAAGACTTTCATAAAAATCGCCTATTCACCCCCCTCTAGTCGATCACTAGCACTTTCAATTGGTATTAGAGCGAGGTACTCCCTTGTTCAGTGTGATTCAGTTTAACCACCTGGAGTTTTAGCTATGTTGACTGCAGGGATAATCAAAGTCTCTGATGCGTGCCCTGTCTTCGATGGCACTGATTACCCCTGCTGGAAGAATAATATGCGCATGCATCTTGAAGCCATTGATGTCGATCTATGGTATGTTGTCAAGAATGGCGTTCCCAAGGCTGGTGAAGGCGTCACCGCAGCTGATGTCAAGAAGTTCATTCAACTAGATTCTACTGCCAAGAACATCATCTGTGTTCATATGACCAAAGGACAGTATGGCCGTGTGAGTGCTCTGGAAACGTCGAAGCTAGTCTGGGACTGTCTCTCCAAGGTCAATGAAGGTGTCTCAACCCAGAGAGATCAAAGGATCAGTGTCCTTCGCAACCTCTTCAACCGCTTCAAGAGAAACGACAATGAGAATGTTGAGCTCACATTTGATCGCCTCACTAACATCACAAATGAACTTCATGCTCTCGGCGCCACTGAGATCACCAAGCATGAAATCGTCAAGACACTCCTAAGATCACTTGACAGCTCGTTTGACACCCTAGCCCTGATGATTCAAGTGCGCCCTAACTTCAAGACACTCGATCTGTTTGACATACTTGAGAGGCTCAACACACATGAGTTTCAGCTTTCTGAGAAAATAGATATCTACGGTCCCAACTATGGCCGAACTCGCGCTTTGAAGGCAAAAGTTGCTTCCTCATCAGAAGAAGAATCCGAATGTAGTTCTGGTGATCCTGAAGACATTGTAAAGGAGCTTGCTATGCTCGTGAAGAAGTTCCAGAAATTCACCAAGAAGAATGGCTTCAGAAATTCTTCATGATCTAGCTCAAGAAATGATGAAGCTTCTACTCATGACCACAAGAAGAGAACATGCCACAAGTGCAAGAAACCTGGTCACTACATCTCTGAGTGTCCATAGTGGGACAATGAAAACAAGAAGAAGAAGAAGAAGAAGAAGAAGAAGAAGAAGAAGAAGAAGAAGAAGAAGAAGAAGAAGAAGAAGAAGAAGAAGAAGAAGAAGAAGAAGAAATCCTCAAAGTCTTCTTCCAAGTTTTCATCAAAGTCTTCATCACACAAGAGGAGCTCATCTGGAGGAATATGATTTGGATGACAAGAAGAAGAAGAAATCCTCAAAGTCTTCTTCCAAGTCTTCATCAAAGTCTTCATCACAGAAGAGGAGCTCATCTGGACGAATATGATTCGGATGACAAGAAGAAGAAGAAATCCTCAAAGTCTTCTTCCAAGTCTTCATCAAAGTCTTCATCACACAAGAGGAGCTCATCTAGCAAGGCTCGTGATTTTGTTGGAAAGGAGATGGATTCAGAGGAGGAGTCTGCTTCCGAGGAGGCGGAGGTGGAGTCTGAGGAGGAGTCCGACTCTGGCGTTGCAAGGCTGGCTCTAGATACAGCCTACGTTGCCAAGTCCATCTTCAACATTGAAGACAATGGCTTTGTCACCTACACTAATGCTAATGACAAGGACGACTCCACTCCCACCTACTGCTTCATGGCACGTGGTGCCAAGGTAAACTCACGCGATGCTTACTTTCAAACATCAAGTGAAGATGACTCTGATTGTGAATCCAAACCCAGCTACAAAACACTTGCTAAAATTGCAACTGAACAACAGAAAGCTATGGAACATATTCAAAAACTGTTAGACAAAAGTGATGACCTGTTGGACGCGGAAATGACCCGATCTCAGTCCTTAATTGAAGACATAAAAAATCTTCATGTTAAGTATGAGGAACTTGAAAGTCGTCATGAAATGCTCTCAACAACTCATGAAAAAGCTTTCCTATGATTATATTCAAAGGAATCAAGAACTTGAGAAATTGAGAGCAGTTCATGAAGATCTTCAAAAAGAAAACAAGTCACTTCCCACTCAATAGATCAGTCCCGCTCAGGAAGGATTTGAATCACCATGTCTAAAATGCCTTGAGCGTGATAACGCTACTTCTGTTGCTGAATGTTCTACTGCTACTACTGTTGCAATATCTTCAATTGTTGATGTGGTAACTGACCCCTCTGCTGAGGATGCCACTGCTATTGCTGATGAAAATGCTAGGTTGAAGACATTGCTTGAAACAGGGATGTACAAAAGTCTC
Organism: Triticum aestivum; assembly: GCF_018294505.1. Taxonomy (NCBI): domain Eukaryota; kingdom Viridiplantae; phylum Streptophyta; class Magnoliopsida; order Poales; family Poaceae; genus Triticum; species Triticum aestivum. The sequence continues at coordinate 478,976,355 of NC_057803.1, forward strand.
AAAGGGCATCAGACACTATGTGATGTCCTCAAAAAGCATATTCTGAACCGAAACCCTAGGAAATAAGGTGTTGGGTTTGAGAGGAAAATGGATGTTGATGGTTCTTACTGGAAGCCTAAGCAGTACCCCAAAACCACATGGGTTGCTGCAAAGGAACCTTCAGTGGATCCATCCACCCTATCTGGCTTCACTTGTGCTAACCCTATTATCATTGATGAATCCTTTGATGCAAACTATACGTTGTTTAAGAATCAGAATGGTGAAGTGTTTGCCAGGTATATTGGTACTAACTGCAGGAATGGACCACCTTTGAAGAAGATCTGGGTGCCCAAGAGTTGTCTTGAAAATCTTCAGGTGAATGTCATCATGACACAACTTGGGAAGAAGACAAACCCCAGACCAAAGGCTTCACATGGTCCAAAGGATTCATACAGACAGAGGACTCACCATAGTCGCCCTAACACAATTTTTTTGCAGGGAAACCATACTCAGGCCTATGAATATGAGCGTGTTTCATCAAACCGCCATGTTCATAAGACCAAGAACTACTCTGCTTATTCATATGAGTACCATTCGCCTCCTGCAAGGCTATTTGCTAGGGCTCCAAAGCTGAAGTTCTCAGATGCTGCACTTAGACTCATTGCTTCGAAGCCACCCCTAAAGATGTGGGTGGTTAAGAAGACTTAACTCTCTTTTGCAGGGAAAGGTCTCCAGCCTGAAATCAAATGCGTCAGATGCTATTGCTGGGGACCTAAAACATCTTGTGGGGCACAAGATAAAATGCCCAAATGATCTTATTATGTATTTCATTCCTGAGTCGCTTGACATGCATCCTATCAGTTCTAACCTGGGTCTGAGCTTTCATAATCCACTTGCTCGTCAAATGTTTATGCTTCACAATACTCTTCGTGAAGCCTATCCCCCTAACTGTTCTATAGGGTATGACACCAACTGCTTCAGAATGGATTATTGACAGTGGATGCACTAATCATATGACTGGTGATCGAAGTCTTCTCATGGACTCCACCTTACGTCCATCTAACAAGAGTCACATCACATTTGCTGACACTGGTAAAAGCAAGGTATTGGGTCTAGGTAGAGTTGCAATCTCAAAGGATCAGCACATGGATAAAGTGATGCTTGTTGAATCCCTTGGTTTCAACTTAATGTCTGTCTCAATGCTTTGCGATTTGAACATGATTGTGATATTTGGAAAATAGCGTTGCCTTGTTCTAATGGAATCTGACAAGTCTCTAGTCTTTGAAGGGTATCGGAAAGATGATTTGTACATGGTAGATTTCTCAGCAGGGCCACAGCTTGCCATATGTCTTCTTGCAAAAGCTTTAGAGTGCTGGCTCTGTCATCGGAGGCTAGGGCATGCTGGCATGAGGAACTTGAATACTCTCGCAAAGAAGAAGCATGCCATAGGCATCGAGGGCTTCAAGTTCAAGAAGGATCACTTATGAGGTGCCTGCGAAGCTGGAAAGACGACGAGGGCCAAGCATCCCTCGAAGACAATCATGACAACAACTCAACCCTTCGAACTGCTACACATGGACCTATTCGGTCCTACTCACTACTCTACTCTCACTACTACTGCTTGTCTCTATGGCTTCGTCATTGTTGATGATTATTCAAGATATACATGGGTACATATAATTCTCTACAAGACTGAAGTGCAGGATGTCTTCAGATGCTTCGCCAACCGTGCCATGAACAACTATGGCGTCAAGATCAAGTATATCAAAAGTGACAATGGCACAGAATTCAAGAACACAGGCCTCGACACCTATCTTGATACATTGGGCATCACTCATGAGTTCTCAGCTACGTACACGCCGCAGCAGAATGGCATCATGGGACACAAGAATAGAACACTCATTGAGATGGCTCAGACGATGCTTGATGAGTACAAGACTCCAAGAAAGTTCTGGCCTGAAGCTATTGATACTGCATGCCATGTCATCAACCGTGTTTATCTTCACAAGCTTCTAAAGAAGACATCATATGATCTACTGACTGGTAAGAAGCCAAACATAAGTTACTTCAGAGTATTTGGTGCCAGATATTGGATCAAGGATCCACATCACACTTCAAAATTTGCACCGAAAGCACATGAAGGTTTTATGCTTGGTTACAGAAAGGATTCGCACTCCTACAGAGTCTTCAACCTCTTTCACTATAAAGTGGTTGGAACTGTGGATGTGCGGTCCGATGAGACTAACGGCTCGCAAAGAGAGCACCTGCCAAATGTGCTAGATGAAGTTCCACCTAGTGAATCCATCAAGCTTATGGGTACTGGAGAAATCATACCTTCAGAGGCACAGGCTGAAGAGGAACTTATCATTTCTGCACCGAATCAACCTGAAGACACTGCTCAGCCCGAAGCCAATGCTGAAGATGAAGACAATGATCAGCAAGAGCAAAGTCTTCGTCCAGTTCATCCTCGTGTTGCAAATGAAGTACAGATTGAGAAGATAATTGATAGCATCAATGCACCTGGTCCACTCACTCGTTCAAGAGCAACACATCTAGCAAATTTCTGTGGGCACTTTGCATTTGTCTCAATATCTGAACCCAAGAAAGTTGTTGAAGCCTTCATGGAACCTAAGTGGATTCAAGCTATGAAAGAAGAGCTTCAACAGTTCGAGTTGAACAATGTGTGGGAATTGGTCAAGCGTCCTGATCCTCATAAACACAATATCATAGGCACTAAAGGGATATATCACAACAAGCAAGATGAGCATGGTCAAGTTGTCAGAAACAAGGCTCGTCTCATTGCTCAAGTATACACTCAAGTTGAAGGGATTGACTTCGATGAAACATTTGCTCCCGTGGCTAGGCTTGAAGCCATTCGCATACTGCTAGCCTATGCAAATCATCATAACATCCTTCTGTATCAAATGGATGTGAAGAGTGCCTTTCTCAATGGCAAGATTGAAGAAGAAGTGTATGTTGCACAACCACCTGGCTTTGAAGATCCAAAACATCCTGACATGGTTTACAAGCTCAACAAGGCACTGTATGGCCTCAAACAAGCCCCTCGTGCTTGGTATGACACACTCAAAGATTTCTTGAAGAGCAAAGGCTTAAAACTTGGTTCCCTGGATTCCACACTCTTCACAAAGACATATGATGGTGAATTGTTTGTGTGCCAAATATATGTGGATGACATTATCTTCGGCTGCACTAATCAAAAATACAGTGATGAGTTTGGACACATGATGCAAGAGCAATATCAAATGTCCATGATGGGTGAGCTGAAGTTCTTCCTTGGTCTTCAAATACAACAGCAAAGCAACGACATCTTCATATATCAAGAGAAGTACCTCAAAGACTGCATGAAGAAGTTTGGAATGCAAGACTGCAAAGGTTACACGACGCCAATGCCAACCAAGAGTCATCTGGGTCCTGACGCCAATGGTAAAGAGTTCGATCAAAAGGTACACCGCTCAATGATTGGTTCTTTACTTTATTTATGTGCATCTAGGCCAGATATAATGCTTAGTGTTTGCATATGTGCCCGATTCCAAGCAGCACCAAAGGAATCGCATCACTTAGCTGTGAAGAGAATTCTTCGATATCTGGCTTACACCCCAACACTAGGATTATGGTATCCAAAGGGCTCAGAGTTTGATCTAGTTGGATTCTCGGATGCTGATTATGCTGGTGACAAGGTGGATCACAAGTCTACATCAGGCACATGTCACTTTCTGGGACGATCACTTGTTTGTTGGTCTTCAAAGAAGCAGAACTATGTATCTCTCTCCACTACTGAATCTGAATACATTGCTGCTGGATCTTGTTGCGCTCAGCTTCTATGGATGAAGCAAACACTCAAAGACTATGGCATCCATTTGAAGCAAGTACCACTCTACCGCGACAATGAAAGCGCCATCAAGATTGCCAACAACCCAGTTCAGCACTCAGGGACAAAGCACATTGAAATTCGTCATCACTTTCTCAGAGATCATGTCATGAAGGAAGATATTGATATCATTCACGTCAACACTGAAGAGCAACTGGCAGATATCTTCACAAAGCCCTTGGATGAGAAAAGGTTTTGCAAGTTGCGGTGTGAGCTAAACATCTTGGAATCCTCAAATGTCCTGTGATTAGGCACACATCCTAACACTTATGCATGTTGATGACTTAGATGTGCAACACACGAAGTAACGTATATCTTCAATTAATGAAGACTTACAATCTAAGTGTGAATACATTAATGCGGAATTTGACTTTGGAGCGCCACGATAAGTGTGCGCCGTGTCTGGGTCTAATACTTCCTATACGGTGGGTAACTCCACCACCAAACTTTTGTTTGGAGTAATTTCTGTTGGCGTTACATTTGCAAAGTCTTCACATTTGATTTGTCTTCAATATTGACATGACTTCATGTTTATCTTCACAATGTTGATTTGGCCTTATTCTGATATATTCATATATTAGTGTTCTATCCTCTACAACATTCACTTATAGCTATGTCTTCTCGTTTGAATCTTTTGATCTAAGTGAATGTGATCGGACCCTAACCTCTCTATGCTCCCTTCTCAAATCTATATATCCAAATCATATGCATTCTGTTGAAACCGTCGAATGTCTTCTCTGCATCCTTGTCAGCAGAAGATACAGAGACAAACATTAAATCTGTTTTAAATGCTCAATCCTTATTGCCCGAAACAAGGAGAAGCGGGAACGACCACCCGACAATCCAGGCGTGCGTGGGAACATGGAACAACTTCCAATGTGTTGCATGTTCGCCACGTGTCCCTCAGATGTGAACCGCCAGGGGCACCTATGTAATTGCGCTGTGATGTCGCTCCCTCTATAAATATACATCTCACCACGGTCATTATCCTTTCTTCCACCTCTCCTTCTCGCACAAACCCTAGTGCAACCACTAGCTCTCAACGACGCCGGCGACGAAGCGCTTAGCTACCACGACCTCACCGACACCGTCCTCACGCCGACCGCGGACATCGTCTTCTCCGCCGTCGCCGTAGGTGTCCTCCGTCGCTAAGTTAGGGCATGGAAGTTCGAACTGCTTGGCCTCATCTTCTACTACGTCTAGCAGTTCTTCATGTGGTAAATAAAACCTCCTTTTTACTGTCCATTTGATCCGATAGATTCATCCTTTTCAACCACAAGTGGTTTCTGTCCCTACAAATTTGGATCTATCTTGTTCTGCATCTCATAACATGCCTAGTATATTCACTTATGCTTCACAAAGTAGTTAGATTCCTCATTTGTACTTATTCTTGGATTCGTACAAATCTAGAACCAACTCTCAACATATGAGTGAATGTCTTCGCACTATGAGGTCAATGTTTTCTAAACTGGTTTATCTTCAAAATCTTCTGAGAATGCATATGACCTCTTCCCCTTCCCTCGCATCTCTAATGTTGTCACAGGTACATGTCCGTGGGATAATCCCTTGGTTCTCATAGTCTGCATTCATTTGCAGAATTCTTACAGCATCACATCAATTCTCCCGAAGCTAGTTCCTGTCTGACCAGCAAATGGAAGCCTTTGACAGTCTTGAAGCCATTCAGTATGAACTACATGGCCACAGATAAGTCAGCAAGGAAGGGAGGCAGGAAGCGCCATGGGGATACATCAAAAGAGTTGCCCGAAGATCTCTATGTGTTGTACAAGACTGATCCCGAAGTGGATTACAATCAACGCAAAACACGAATCCAATGGATTCGAAGATATTGGGCAGAGCAATGGTTCAAATACAAGTTTGTGACCAAGAAGTATGCCGAGAAGAATACCATCAAGTGTCCTTGGGGTGATATTCTCTTTCGAAATCTTCAACCCAAGAACAGACCTAAAGCTATTGCTCAGGGTTTCTACCCTTGTATGGTTCGTGAACCACAGGCTGCAAATGTCGACCCATCACCACTGCTATGGTGTCGCGACGACAATCTGTTCAAGCTCAACCTTCTATTTGCCAAAGCATCTGCCAAAGAGAACAAGAAAACGCTTGTATTAGACTTTAACCTAGGTCCATCTGCTCCTCGGAATGATGGCACTCATGATGCTGAACCCAATATCATCGGGCCTTTCTACAACCTCGATGGTCTCCTCACTCACATTGCTGTTCAGGGGGCCGCCGTGGAGCACTATGCAGATGACACTAATTCTGATGAAGTGCTTGCTCCTCCCAAGCCTCAGAAGCAGAAGAAACCAAAGGCTTCAAAGCCCTCCACTGCACCAAAAGCTTCGCGTGCGAAGCCTCTGGCCACTGCACCTCCTGAAGCCAATGTGCAGTCGGAAGATCTCTCTCGCATCTCCAAGACTGATAAGAAGAAGAAGAAGCCCATCCAGATTTCCGGTCAAGCACTGACCTCAGCTGCCGTTCTGAGGGACGAAATTGAAGCCATTGATCTGTCAAGTGACAACGATCTTGGCGATGACGCTCTTGAGCTGCTAATAAAGGTCAAGGAAGAGGCGGAGATCTTCAATGATCTATCCATGTTTGATGTGGATATCCTGAATAACTTCATTGATGAATGGTCTGAAAACCCCAGCATCAACCTCGATGACCTTGAGCTTCCAATTGGCATCAGTGTCTCTTTCCACAGTGTCGTTGCTACTGAGCTGGCTCTGGGTCAGAAGATTGTTGAACTGAAGAACAAAATTGATTATGAGAAGGCTCAGTTCAAGAAGAATATGGCCAACCTCAGCGTGGCCGATGTTCAGAGCTTCAAGCAGATGCTACATGAGATCAAGGAGCAGTTCCACCAGAAACGCCAGGAAGCAAAAGGTTCACGAGAGAGAATGAAGTACTTTGTTGAGAAAAGTGTTCAAGCTCACAATGAAGCTGAAAAGCGCAAGGCTCTAGGGCGCCCTGGCATTGACCCTAGAATGGCTGCCAAGAAGAAGAAGAAGCCTGTTGTGGCCCAAGCTGAAGCATCAAGGCAAGTAGAACCTCACATTGTCTTCCCTCCCAGTATGACAGGCTCGAAGCCTCAGGTCCCCACAGATGCTTCAGAACTGAAGAAGACAAGGGCAGCTGAAGCCGAAGCCCGAAAGCGCAAGACCAAGGCCACCACTAAAGATGCTCCACTGACCAAGAAAAGAAAAACCAAGAAGAAAGATTGAGCTACTCCCACAGAGCCCCTGGTCGTCGAGCCAATCTCAGTTGCTCGCCCTGCTTCAAAACACCGTGAGCATCAGTTGATAGTTCATGAGCCTGCTACCACAGAGGCTCCTGATACTGAAGAAGATCTAGCTGTTGACCCCACCGCAGCTGAAGGCATTGGTCCCCAAGACAAGGTAGAAGATGATGAAGTCCTTCCTCAGATCAAGGACAACATGGCATCATCGCCTGTTCTCACGAACAGCGAGCTCATCAGCATTGGTCGTCCTTTGACGTCAATTGCTCACGGTGACTCATGGGATGATCACCCTCAAGTCTCCCCCCGTCAAGAATCACCAAGTACTCCCCCACCTCAAGCCACCACTCCAGTGCCTGAAGATGATGACTTTGTGGTCCAGCCGACTCCCTCTCCAAAGGCGTCGCCCGCACTCCGCAGGCTTCACAAAGGACCAAGGCCACAAGTCACTCTGTCGAGCATTCCAGAAGGAGAAGAGCAACATAACTCAGTGGCACAACAAGTGTTCCCTGACGCCACTCCAACTGTGAACGTCTTTGAGTCCAAAGCAAAAGTTGCTGAAGACATTCTGGCTGCATCAGCCGATGAACAAGAAGAATCAAGAGAAGAAGAACATGTTGCTACACCCCTGTCCAGCCCTGAAGTTGTTCTCGAGGAGAACGTGTCTGACCCTCCAGCTACTTGAGTGGAGGTTGAAAACTCTGAGGCAGCCACTAACACCAACACTAAAGCCAATGACGTTGTCATGGCCGAAGCTAATGTGGCACCTGAAGCTACTGTGGTGCTAGAAGTGAATGCACCTGAAGCAAATCCGCAGCTCGAAGACAATGCCTCTACTCATGTACCACCTCCCAGGCCACACACCATTGAGCAAGCATTCTATCAAGGTCAACTTACCACCGTCCGCTGGCCCATTTTGGTTCCTCCACCTACTACCGGTCCGCAATTTGACTATCATGTAGAGCACATGCCTCAGGTCTAGAAGCCGAAGCAAAGGCTGCCAAGGTTTCCAGGTACTGCAACTTCACCATGATCATTTAATGTGAATGGCTTCATAGCACACAACACCTTCTTTGATAGCGCCAAGAACCCATATTCCAAGCAAAGAATATCATTTGATAGGTTTTGGAGTTATCAGCAGGGCAGTTACTATTCATGCATACTATACAATCAGGGGCACATTTTTCCTCATATGCGTCTAGACTGCGAAGCCATGGCTGGCCTGCCCTGCTTAGAAGAGGCACTTGACTATTTCCGTGATGCTGGTCTCCTGAACTTTGTGACTGCTAAAGAGCATTGGAATGAAGAGCTTCTGCTGCAATTCTATGCAACTCTCCACATTCGTGGCTACAACAGGGATCCGAAGACTTGGATCCTTGAGTGGATGATAGGCGATGTACACCATGAAGCCAAAGCCCAAGACATCACTGAGCTTACTGCCCTGCCCACTCCTAGTGAACACTATGAACCAGGTTGTCAGCTTCACCGCAATGCCTTGGAGAGCATCTTCCAGAAGCCTGAGCCCAACATGAGCCAAATGCTGAGCATGATGAAGCCACTGCCCCAAGACGCTGAATATCCAAAGGAGTTCTTTGTTGAAGACCTAGAGTATCTACCCCGCACTATTTATCATATCATCAGGCGAACTCTATGGCCTATCAAAGTACATTCTTCTGTAGCGAAGCTTGAAGGAGCAATGAAGACATTGGTTTTCTGTATCTTCAATGGCATCAGCTTCAATGCTCAAGACTTCTTCATGAGGCAATTGGCTGCATTTGGCTCTGATCTCTTTGGTCTGAAATTTTATGCTCCATGGGTAATGCGCCTCATCAAGCTTCACTCTGCTATCAACTATCTGCCGTCTGTGCGCAATCATCTCATATTCTTGCCAGAGGTTGATCTGTCTGTCGAAGCCATCTACCCAGAGCTTGCAAAGGAGCCAATTTATCTTCACAATGTCGATCGTCAAAACTTCACCCAGCCAATTGAAGGAGTTCAGGCCATCACTCATGTTTATCCTCTGGCTGGAAATACACGCGCACCTCGTGCCCATACTGAAGCCACTGAAAGCACAATTTCCCAAAGGCCTCGTAAGTGATCGCGTGTTCTTAATGACTGAGAGCTTCTTGTTGCCCTACATTAGAAATAGGATAAGCATCATGACTGGCTCAAGCATCAGATGCAGAGCCTTTTGGTGGATGTTAATCGCATTCGCAGCCTGGCCACCAAGAATGCATTTGTCACTCATGAAACCTATCGGAGGTCATGGAAGAGTTTGACATTACTTAGTGCTGAAGATGATCTTCAAGACGATGGCTTCACAGAGAGTTTCAAGTTTGACTCAACTCCTCCAAGGAATGCTCACTTGCATCGGACTCCCTCACTCGAAGACTTTGACTACTCATCCTCAGCGGCAACTGTCAATGCCAGAGTCATTGATGACCAAGATGATGCTACTTCACCACCTCCAACTTTGGCGCGTATCGACACTGCACCAAGTTCTTTTGCACCACCAAACCTCAATGAGGACCCTGCTACTTCGCCTACTCCGCATGGGAACGCGTAGAAAGCTCTATGTCTTCAAACCTTTTTGGTCATTACTGACAAAAGGGGGAGAAGCATATGAGTTGATAGTCTTCAAGCGGGTCCATATGGGTGGTTGCTATACTTTTTGCTACATTTGCCAAGTGCTTACAACTCTCGCTTTTGATACATTTGGTTCTTTGAGTTGTAACATTTAAACTTGATGGTCGTATGCTACCTTTTCTGTCAACTATGTGATGCGATAATAAATTCCGCATGTGCGACAATAAATTCTGCACTAAGTCATTTTGTAGACATCCATTTTTCATTATGCATGTCATTATCTTTGTTATATCTCTACATGCATGATGAATTGTCTTCATAAGTTGAAGAGGATCTCCACAAGTACAACCTGCCATGTGCATTTGCATTCGAATGCAAAATACTTATATGCACATCGTCAGGGGGAGCCTTTTGCTACTTACGAAGACAATACCTCAATCCTTTACAATTTCACATACTTTTATCCCTGTTGAAAACTTCAACAAGTTTGTCATCAATCACCAAAATGGGGAGATTGTAAGTTCATCTAGTGCCACCCCTAGTTGGTTTTGGAGTATTGACGACAAACCTGGTTGAGGGACTAATGTGTTTGTGAGAATTGCAGGATAACACAGGTAGTAGTCCCTCTTTGATTCGGTTTACCTACCGGAGATGACCCCTAAAAATGTGTGAAGACATTGAAGATAATGGTGGTATGTGAAGATATTCACATTTAAGACTATGACATGAGAAGACATCGCATGAAGTCTTTGGAGCACGAAGACATAGTTGTTTCGTAGTTTCATTTTCTTCTTTGTTGAGTCATAGGAACCGTCGTACTGTTAAGTGGGGTCCAAGTGAACAAAGTCAGAGTGACAAAAGTGATGCTCAACCAAATCCTAAGTCTTCAAGCGAAGACAATGAGAGAAAATCTTATCCAGAGCTGGATGAGTCAGCTTTACTTGTAGCCCAAGTCAAGCTGCCGCATGTGTTTGAAATCTGGCCGTTGGAACACGTGTCAGTTCCTTAGTGACCTAGGGTCATTTAAGACAAATCAGGTCGGGTTGCCTAGTGGCTATAAATAGCCCACCCCATACACCATAAATTGGTGGCTGCTCAGAGTTAGTGCACGGCTTTCGTCGTTTGAGAGCAACCCACATCGAAGCCTTTGAGAGAGAAATCCTTGCGAGGACAAAGCCCTAAACACCCAGAGCCAAAGAGTGTTAGGCATCACTGAAGTCTTTCTGTCTGTGTGATCTGAAGACTTGTTACACTTGAGGACTGTGAATCCTCTAGCCAGTTAGGCGTCGCGTTCTGAGCATCCAAGAGTCATTGTGGATCATCGGTGAACAAAGTCTGTGAAGGTTTGGAATTCTACCTTGAAAACTTACCTGAGTGATTGGGCGAGGACTGGGTGTCCTTAGCTCAAGGGGAACAAGGTGAAGGCACGGCCTTCTGAGTTGAATCTCAGCCTCCTTAACCAGACGTATAGTTATCACACCAACTGGAACTGGTCCAACAAATCCTGTGTCTTCACCAAGCAACTGGTTATATCTCTTCTTTCTCTTTACTTATAGTTTGTCTTCATGAAGTCATTTCCTGCTTGCATTATCTGTTTGACTTCAATGTGTGACTACTTGTTCTGATTCGCTTCATACTATCTTCCATCGTGATCCATACTGCCTAGCTGCTAATAGTCTTCGTACTTTCACTTCATTGAATACTTGACTATGGCTTACCTAGTGTAGTCTACCTTCCGGCGCATGTTAATAGGTTCATTTCTATCATTTGTCTTCGAAACTTTCATGTTTTGAAGACTTTCATAAAAGTCGCTTATTCACCCCCTCTAGTTGATCACTAGCACTTTCAGCGCCCCCTGCCTCGTGGGCTCCCTAGTGGCCCTCTGATGCCCATCTTCTGCTATATGAGGTCTTTCGTCCAAGAAAAAAATAATAAGTAAGCTTTGGGGAAGAAACTCCACCGCCACGAGGCAGAACCTTGGCGGGACCAATCTAGGGCTCCGGCAGAGTTGTTCTGTCAGGGAAACTTCCCTCCGGGAGGGGGAAATCATCACCATCGTCATCACCAACGATCCTCTCATCGGGAGGGGGTCAATCTCCATCAACATCTTCACCAGCACCATCTCATCTCAAACCCTAGTTCATCTCTTGTATCCAATCTTTGTATCCAAACCTCAGATCGGTACCTGTGGGTTGCTAGTAGTGTTGATTACTCCTTGTAGTTGATGCTAGTTGGTTTACTTGGTGGAAGATCATATGTTCAGATCCATTATGCATATTAATACCCCTCTGATTATGAACACGAATATGCTTTGTGAGTAGTTACGTTTGTTCCTGGGGACATGGGAGAAGTCTTTCTATAAGTAGTCATGTGAATTTGGTATTCGTTCGATATTTTGATGAGATGTATGTTGTCATCCCTCTAGTGGTGTCATGTGAACGTCGACTACATGACACTTCACCATTGTTTGGGCCTAGAGGGAGGCATTGGGAAGTAATAAGTAGATGATGGGTTGCTAGAGTGACAGAAGCTTAAACCCTAGTTTATGCGTTGCTTCGTAAGGGGCTGATTTGGATCCATATGTTTCATGCTATGGTTAGGTTTACCTTAATACTTCTTTTGTAGTTGCAGATGCTTGCAATGGGGGTTAATCATAAGTGGGATGCTTGTCCAAGTAAGGACAGTACCCAAGCACCGGTCCACCCACATATCAAATTATCAAAGTACCGAACACGAATCATATGAATGTGATGAAAACTAGCTTGACGATAATTCCCATGTGTCCTCGGGAGCGCTTTCCTTCATATAAGAGTTTGTCTAGGCTTGTCCATTGCTACAAAAAGGATTGGGCCATCTTGCTGCACCTTATTTACTTCTATTACTTGCTACTCGTTACAAGTTACCTAATCACAAAACTATCTGTTACCGATAATTTCAGTGCTTGCAGAGAATACCTTACTGAAAACTGCTTATCATTTCCTTCTGCTCCTCGTTGGGTTCGACACTCTTACTTATCGAAAAGCTACATTAGATCCCCTACACTTGTGGGTCATCACGGTCATGTATTGTCGTTCTGGGCCGCTTCATCCAACAATACTGCCGAATCAAAGTATGACATCCTGGTAAGCAGTATGACTATTATTGCCCACAATTCTTTGTGTTCTACTCGTGCATATAACATCTACGCATATACTGGCTCGGATGCCACTGTTGGGGAATGCATTATTTTTAAAAAAATTGCTACAATAACGCAAGATCTATCTAGGAGATGCATATCAACAAGAGGGGAGAGTATGTCTACGTACCCTCATAGACCGAAAGCGGAAGCGTTATGCAACGTGGTTGATGTAGTCGAACGTCTTCGCGATCCAACCGATCAAGTACCAAACGCATGGCACCTCCATGATCTGCACACGTTCAGCTCGGTGACGTCCCTCGAACTCTTGATCTAGTTGAGACCGAGGGAGAGTTTCGTTAGCACGACGACGTGATGATGGTGATGATGAAGTTACCGACGCAAGGCTTCGCCTAAGCACTACAATGATATGACCGAGGTGGAAATCTGTGGAGTGGGGCACCGCACACGGCTAAGCAATCAACTTGTGTGTCTATGGGGTGCCCCCTCCCCCGTATATAAAGGGGTGGACGAGGGGGCCGGCCGGCCACCTTGGGCGCGCCCCAAGGGGGAATCCTACTCCTACTAGGAGTAGGTTCCCCCCTTTCCTAGTCCTACTAGGAGGGGGAAGGAAGGGGAAGAGGGGAGGAAGGAAAGGGGGGCAGGACCCCCTCCCAACTCGGATTGGGCTTGGGGGGCGCCCCTCCTCTTGGCCTTCTCCTCTCTCTTCCACTAAAGCCCATGTAGGCCCATTAAGCCCCCGGGAGGTTCCGGTAACCCCCCGGTACTCCGGTAAATCCCCAAACTCATCCGAAACTATACCGGTGTCCAAACATAACCTTCCATTATATCAATCTTCATGTCTCGACCATTTTGAGACTCCTCTTCATGTCCGTGATCACATCCGGGACTTCGAACTACATCGGTACATCAAAACACATAAACTCATAATACCGATCGTCATTGAACGTTAAGCGTGCAGACACTACGGGTTCGAGAACTATGTAGAAATGAACGAGAATCATCTCCGGTCAATAACCAATAGCGGAACATGGATGCTCATATTGGTTCCTACATATTCTACGAAGATCTTTATCGGTCAAACTGCATAACAACATACGTTGTTCCCTTTGCGTAGGATCGAAAGTATGTCTAGAGGGGGGGGTGATTAGACTACTTGATCAAATAAAAACTTATCCTTTTCCCAATTTTAGTTCTGGGCAGATTTTAGCTACTTTGGACAAGTCAAGCAATATTAACACAATTCAAGCAAGCATGCAAAGAGTATATGAGCAACGGAAAGTAAAGCATGCAACTTGCAAGAATGTAAAGGGAAGGGTTTGGAGGATTCAAACGCAATAGGAGACACAGATATTTTTGTCGTGGTTCCGATAGGTGGTGCTATCATACATCCACGTTGATGGAGACTTCAACCCACGAAGGGTAACGGTTGCGCGGGTCCACGGAGGGCTCCACCCACGAAGGGTCCACGAAGAAGCAACCTTGTCTATCCCACCATGGCCGTCGCCCATGAAGGACTTGCCTCACTAGCGGTAGATCTTCACAAAGTAGGCGATCTCCTTGCCCTTACAAACTCCTTGGTTCAACTCCACAATCTTGTCGGAGGCTCCCTAGTGACACCTAGCCAATCTAGGAGACACCACTCTCCAAGAAGTAACAAATGGTGTGTTTATGATGAACTCCTTGCTCTTGTGCTTCAAATGATAGTCTCCCCAACACTCAACTCTCTCTCACAGGATATGGATTTGGTGGAAAGAAGATTTGAGTGGAAAGCAACTTGGGGAAGGCTAGAGATCAAGATTCATATGGTAAGAATGGAATATCTTGGCCTCAACACAAGTGTAGGTGGTTCTCTCTCTCAGAAAAAGTAAGTTGGAAGTGTAGGTTTGTTCTGATGGCTCTCTCCACGAATGAAGAGGTGGTGGAGGGGTATATATAGCCTCCACACAAAATCTAACCGTTACACAACTTGCCAATCTCTGTGGGACCGAATTGATAAACTCGGTCGGACCGATTCAGCAAAGTTAGTGACTGTTAGGGTTTTCGGTGGGACCGAGATGCAACTCGGTAGGACCGATATGATTAGGGTTAGGGCATAACGTAATCTCAGTGAGACCGATTACACAAACTCGGTGAGACCGATTTTGGTAATAAGCTAACCAGAGAGTTGGTCAGGTAAACTCGGTGGGACCGATCGCTCATTTCAGTGAGACCGAAATGTTACGAAGGGAAAACAGAGAGTTTACATTGCAATCTCGGTGGGACCGACCGCTCATCTCGGTGGGACTGAAACATTACGAAGGGAAACAAAGAGATTACAATCCCATCTCGGTGAGACCGAGATCCCTATCAGTGAGACCGATTTGCCTAGGGTTTGTGGCAGTGGCTATGACATTTGAAACTCGGTGGTGCCGGATAGAAAGAATCGGTGGGGCCGAGTTTGACTTTTGGTTTAGGTCATATGTGGATGTGAGAAAGTAGTTGAGGGTTTTGGAGCATATTACTAAGCATTTTGAGCAAGAGCCTCATTAAGCAACACCTCATCCCTCCTTGATAGTATTGGCTTTTCCTATAGACTCAATGTGATCTTGGATCACTAAAATAGAAAATGTAGAGTCTTGAGCTTTGAGCTTGAGCCAATCCTTTGTCCTTAGCATTTTGAGGGGTCCACTTTTCTCATCCATGCCATGCCAATCATTGAGCTTTCCTGAGATATTAATCTTGAAATAGCATTAGCTCAATGAGCTATATGTTGTTAGGAATTACCAAAACCACCTAGGGATAGTTGCACTTTCACTTTGTCATCGGTATGTTGCTTGCCCGAGATTCGATCGTCGGTATCATAATACCTAGTTCAATCTCGTTACCGGCAAGTCTCTTTACTCATTCCGTAATGCATCGTCACGCAACTAACTCATTAGTCACATTGCTTGCAAGGCTTATAGTGATGTGCATTACCGAGAGGGCCCAGAGATACCTCTCCGATACTCGGAGTGACAAATCCTATTCTCGATATATGCCAACCCAACAAACACCTTCGGAGACACCTGTAGAGCATCTTTATAATCACCCAATTATGTTGTGATGTTTGATAGCACACAACGTGTTCCTCCGGTATTCGGGAGTTGCATAATCTCATAGTCAGAGGAACATTTATAATGCTAAGCTAACGAATGGGTCTTGCACATCACATCATTCTCTAATGATATGACCCCGTTCATCAAATTACAACACATGTCTATGGTCAGGAAACATAACCATCTTTGATTAACGAGCTAGTCAAGTAGAGGCATACTAGGGACACTCTGTTTTTTCTATGTATTCACACATGTACTAAGTTTCCGGTTAATACAATTATAGCATGAATAATAAACATTTATCATGATACAAGGAAATATAAATAACAACTTTATTATTGCCTCTAGGGCATATTTCCTTCACCGCTCCACTGCGCCTGGGGTGTTCTGAGCTGGCGCCACAGCCGACCTCCTTGCCGGCCCTGGATGCGGGCGGGAAGTCGCGGGTGACCACTCCGGTGGCTGCTCCCCCTCCCCCTCCGTGGTCCGCGGCCTACTCTCGGGGTGGTCGGTCGACCTCCTCGCTGATGACGGCCTCCCGCCATAGCGCTCGGCTCGACGCTGCCCGGCCGGATGGTAGCCCCACTCTGCCCATTCTCGAGCGGGCGGAGCTCCGGGCCGCTGCCCGGAATCTGGAGCCAGGTACCCCTATCGTCCCCTCCTTTGCTGCGACTTGCTCCTTTTCTGCTCTCGAGTTAGTTCTGCTTGGTCACCTTACGAAGGTTGCAACTGACTCCGTGATCATCTTCAGGGGGAGGTTGCCCCCCTAGTCCAGATCGAGGCCATTCGGGCCCGCGAGATTATTGAGGTAGACTAGTGGAAGCCCACGTGGCTATGATCACGCCTACCGCTCCCCCGCCCTCTACGGAGGACGCCACCCCGGCACAGCCTCGGCGTGCCGATGGCCTTCTTCCACTTGCTGCGGCCGAGCTCTGTGGTCGCACGTGCTCTCGTACCGTTGCTCTCCACGCTCAAAGCATGTCTCGTGTCCTGGGGTCAAGTAGCCCCCCAATGGCTCCTTAATGCATGCCCTCTTCTGGAACATCCGCGGTTTCGGCCATGATGGTCGTCGCCGCCAACTCATCGAGTACATGCAAGATGAACACATTGACCTTGTCGCCATCCAAGAAACCATGCGCATGGAATTCTCTCTTCCGGAGCTCGACCGTCTGAGCTCCCACCTCTTCTCTTGGCATTGGCTTCCTTCTAGTGGGAGCACCGGCCATTCGGGTGGCATCCTTTTAGGTGTGAAGGATGCCACCTTCGAGGTGGATAGCATGGACCGGGGCCAGTTCTTTGTTAGCATGGAACTCTTCGAATGGGTGCTTAACTTCAAGTAGGAGGTCATCATCATCTACGGCCCGACAGACCACAGTATGTCGGCCTCCTTCCTCGAGGATCTCCACTGGAAGGTTTCGGCTGCCTCTCTTCCGGTGGTGGTTGGAGGCGATTTTAACCTCCTCCGATTTGCGGAAGACAAGAGCAATACGAATGTCAACTTTGCATGGATGAAAATGTTTAATGACTGCATTGCTGACCTTGGTCTCCGCGAGATAGATAGGACTGGTGCCAGATATACCTGGACCAATCGTCAGACCTCCCCGACCTACTCCGTCCTGGACAGGGTCCTAGTCTCCCTGGAATGGGACCTCTACTGCTCCCTAGCTTCCCTCCGGGCCAACACCCAGATTGGCTCCGACCACGTCCCCCCCTCCTATCCTCCGCCGACGGGCGGCCACCGATTACCCCACCCCCTGATTCCGGTTTGAGACATTCTGGTTGTCCCAAACTGGTTTTGTGGAGGCGGTCGGCGCTCGCAGGGTGGAGGCTCGTGCTCACCCCATCCCCGCCTCCCTTGGCCATCGACTTGTGGCAGTTCTGTGCCAAGCATGGCCAGCAGTTCATGAAGGGATGGGGTGCCAACCTGGGGCGTGACCTCCGCGAACGCAAGAAGGCCTTGTTGACCGACATCTAGGCCCTGGACCTACGTGACGACGCGACCGGCCTCTCTCCTGACGAGTGGCTCTCCCGTTATGACTTGGAAGACCAACTCTTCGTCATCTACTCTGATGAGGAGGCCTGCTGGAGTCTTCGTGGCGCCCAAAAATGGGTATTGAAGGGCGACGCGAACACGGCCTACTTTCAGGCCATTCGAATGGCCGCTGTGGGAGTCCTGGATTAGGGGGTATCCGAACAAACGAATTATATCCTTTGGCTGGACTGTTGGACTATGAAGATACAAGATTGAAGACTTCGTCCCGTGTCCGGATGGGACTCTCCTTGGCGTGGAAGGAAAGCTTGGCAGTACGGATATGTAGATCTCCTTCCTTGTAAACGACTCTGTGTAACCCTAGCCCCCTTCGATGTCTATATAAACTGAAGGGTTTAGTCCGTAGGACCATGAACAACAATCATACCATAGGCTAGCTTCTAGGGTTTAGCCTCTCTGATCTCATGGTAGATCAACTCTTGTACTACTCATGTTATCAAGAACAATCAAGCAGGACGTAGGGTATTACCTCCATCAAGAGGGCCCGAACCTGGATAAACATCGTGTCCCCTGCCTCCTGTTACCATCCGCCTAGACGCACAGTTCAGGACCCCCTACCCGAGATCTGCTGGTTTTGACACTGACATTGGTGCTTTCATTCAGAGTTCCTTTGTGTCGTCATCGTTAGGCTTGATGGCTCCTTCGATCGTCGATAGCGATGCAGTCCAGGGTGAGACTTTTCTCCTCGGACAGATCTTTGTATTCGGCGGCTTCGCACTGCGGGCCAAATCGGTTGGCCATCTGGAGCAGATCGAGAGTTACGCCCCTGGCCACCAGGTCAGGTTTGGAAGCTTAAACTACACGGCCGACATCCGCGGAGACTTGATCTTCGACGGGTTCGAGCCCCTGCCGAGTGCGCCGCACGGTCATGATGAGCATGATTTAGCTCTACCATTGGACAGTGTTTAGGAGACCGCACCGGCAACCGCTCCGACCCTCAATTCGGAGCCAATTGCGCCATCCATGGACGGGTGGATAGACCCCACCACGGAGGCCGCATTCTTAGCGGCAATCGATCCAAGTATCGACCTTACCCTTCACGAGAGCCGTGACACCAAACTGCCGGATTCTTCCCCGGCCACGGACTCCGAACCGCCTGCGCCCACGGGGGAGAATCTTCATCTTCCTCCTCCTTGTTTTCATGGGAGGAGCGCGTCTCGGAGTTATCGGACGATGAGTCTGATACCACCTGGCGCCGGGAACTCTTTCCGGTTCCCGTGGCCTTCTTCTTGAGCTTCTTCTCCGGCACCTCATAAGGAGCCGGGATCCGCATCTCCGTGAGGAGAGCGTCTGCATGGGTCTTCGGGCAGAGGGGCCGGGCAGTCAATCTGCTCCGATGTCTCCACCCATTCCTGTCAAAGGCATGGGAGCTCAGATCCTGAACATGGTTAAACTATGGAAAATAAATACCCTACAAGATGTACAGAACTTACCGGATTCGCAGGGCGCGTCGCGCTTAGCCCGCGGTCCTCGATAACGGGAGGTGGGACCTCGGCGCCCTTGAACAACACCTTCTAGACGTCCTTATGCGTCATGTCGAAGAACTCGTGTGGAGTCTGTTGCTAGGCCGGGTCGAACTCCCATAAGTTGAAAGCCCGTTGTTGGCACAAGAGGAAACGGCGGAAGAGCATGACCTGGACTATGTTGACAAGCTTGAGTTTTGTTGCTTATCATGTTCCGTATACACTTCTGGAGTCCGTCCAGCTCCACCGATGAGCCCCAGGACAGGCCCTTCTCCTTCCAGGAAGTAAGCCAAGTGGGGATTCTGGATAGAAACTCGGGGGCCACCACCCAGTTGGTGTCGCGTGGCTCGGTGATGTAGAACCACCCCGACTGCCACCCCTTTATGGTCTCCACGTAGGAGCCCTCGAGCCATGTAACGTTGGGCATTTTGCCCACCATGGCTCCGCCGCATTCCGCTTGTTGGCCGCCTACTACCTTCGGTTTGACATTGAAGGTCTTCAGCCACAGGCCAAAGTGGGGCCGGATGTGGAGGAAAGCCTCGCACACGACGATGAACGCCGAGATGTTGAGGATGAAATTCGGGGCCAGATCATGGAAGTCCAGCCCATAATAGAACATAAGGCTGCAGACGAATGGATGGAGGGGAAACCCCAGTCCGCGGACGAAGTGGGTGAGGAAAACCACCCTTTCGTAAGGTTCTAGGGTAGGGACGATCTGCCCCGCGGCTGGCAGCCGGTGCATGATATCCGCGGCTAAGTATCTGGCCCCGCGTAGCTTTTTGATGTCTCCCTCCGTGACGGAGGAGACCATCCACTTGCCTCCCGCTCCGGACATGTTTGGAGAGGGTTGAGGAGAAGGATGTGGACTTGGGCGCTGGAGCTCGAGTGCGTGAGAATGGATGAGCCAGGAGGAAGAAGGTGTGGGTAGAAAAAGGTGAACCCTTATCCCTTTATAATGGCAGACTAAACTATGCGCCCCCACCAGCCTGGTAAAACTCACTTATCCCCCAAGCGCCGTAATTGATGGCGCGGTTGGGTTACCCACGTCTGTATTGATGGGAATCCCGTAATAAGGGGACGCGATCTCTGCTTCGACAAGACGTGCCAAGGAAACCGCCTCGCGAAACACGCTGAGGTTGGTTGTGAAAAACGATTCGAATGATGACCTGGCTGTGGTGTGATGTCGCACTGCGGAATGCGTCGGCAGATTAGATTTGTGACAATATTATTCTCTCTATGGTTGTATGTGGAACTTGTTTTGCAGAGTTGGACACGATCCTCGTGTTCAAAATCGTCTATGAAGTATTTGGAGGAGGAACCCGCCTTGCAATGCCGAAGACAATCTGCGCGCCGGACTCATCGTCATTGAAGCCTGGTTCAGGGGCTACTGTGGGAGTCATGGATTAGGGGGTATCCGGACAGCCGGATTATATCCTTTGGCCGGACTGTTGGACTATGAAGATACAAGATTGAAGACTTTTTCCCGTGTCCGGATGGGACTCTCCTTGGCGTGGAAGGCAAGCTTGGCAGTGCGGATATGTAGATCTCCTTCCTTGTAACCGACTATGTGTAACCCTAGGCCCCTCCGGTGTCTATATAAACCGGAGGGTTTAGTCCGTAGGACCAAGAACAATAATCATACCATAGGCTAGCTTCTAGGGTTTAGCCTCTTTGATCTCGTGGTAGATCAACTCTTATACTACTCATATTATCAAGAACAATCAAGCAGGACGTAGGGTATTACCTCCATCAAGAGGGCCCGAACATGGATAAACATCCTGTCCCCTGCCTCCTGTTACCATCCACCTAGACGCACAGTTTGGGACCCCCTACCCGAGATCTGCCAGTTTTGACACCAACAGCCGCCATAGACGCAACACCATCCGGCTCCTTTAGGATGGCCCGACTCTCCTGCAGCCCCCCTGTAACATCCGGGCCCATGTCGGCGGGTTCTATAGGTCCTTGTTCTTCGCCGCTCCTCGGAGCAGCCTTTCTCTGGCCCATGATTGCTAGACCGGCCTCCAGATGGTTTCCAATGCGGAGAACGCGGCCCTTACAGCCCCCTTCTCCGAGGGTGAGGTCTGGGCTGCCATGAGAGAAATGAACCCTACCTCGGCTCCGGGTCTGGATGGCCTCCTGGTTAAATTCTTCCAGACCTTCTGGAATGTGAGTAAACCTGAGATCATGGCCATCTTCGATGAGTTCTATGTTGGGTCCATCGACCTCGAGCGCCTCAACTATGGGATCATTTCGCTCATCCCCAAGGTGCCTGGGGCTTCCGACATCCGCCAGTTTCGTCCGATCACGGTCATCAATGTGAGTTTCCGAATTCTGGCGAAAGGGTACGCCAATAGGGTGACCCTTCTTGCCGACCACATTACCCACCCCAACCAGTCCGCCTTCATTCAAGGGCGGTATATCCTGGATGGGTGCTAGTCTTCATGAAGTACTCCATGAGGTCCGGTCTAAGCACCTCAGGGCGGTTTTCCTAAAGATCGATTTCCATAAGGCGTACGACACTGTTAGTTGGTCCTTCCTTCGGGAAGTTTTGCTTTGGAAAGGCTTTGACGACCGATGGATCACCAGAGTGATGCAGATGGTTTCTTGTGGTCGCACTACTGTGAACATCAATGGTGAGATCGGCCCTTACTTCCCCACCCTCTATGGGGTTAGACAAGGCGACCCCTTCTCCCCATTCTTGTTCGACATGGTGGTGGACGTGCTTGCCGCCATCTTGGATAAGGCTAAGGCTGCTGGCCATATCCGTGGGATCATCCCCCCACCTGGCCGGCGGCTCTGGGATCTCCCTTCTCCAGTACGCTGATGACACCATCTTCATGGTCGAAGGCTCAGAAGCGGACATCTCTAACCTTAAGTTCCTTCTCCTCTGCTTCCAACAAATGTCTGGCCTCAAGATCAACTTTGACAAGAGTGATGTGATGGTGATGGGCTACTCTCCAGCGGAGTGCCTGAACATTGCCAACCGGCTCAACTGTCGCCTGGGCTCCTTCCCCATGGCATACTTGGGAACGCCCATTAGTGACTCTCGGCTTACCATCGCTGAATTGCGTCTGACCGTGGCCAAGTTGCAAACGCGCATAGAGCCTTGGCATGGTAGGTGGTTGTCTAAGGTGGCCCAGACTCGTCAACTACTCCCTCTCCAACCTCCTCCTGTTCTTCATGAGCTTCTACAACCTTCACGAGACTCTACACCATGAGATTGCCAAAGTCCAGTCTCGCTTCTATTGGGCAGGCGACAACAATAAGCAAAAATACCATATGGTCAGCTGGTCTGACATTTGCAAGCCTCGGGAACAAGGTGGCCTCGGTATCATGTGCTCTAAGCGCATGAATATTGACCTCCTATTCCGCTCGCTCTGGCGCATCTCGCAAGGTCACGGTGGCCTCTGGTTAGACATCATCCGGAACAAGTACCTGCATGGGCAACCCCTAGCCTTCTGTAAGTGAACTGGCGGTTCCTAGTTCTGGCAGTCGGTCATCCAACTTCTCCCAGTCCTCCGCATTGGGACCTCCATCTCGGTTGGATCTGGGACCGTGACTCTGTTCTGGTTTGACCTGTGGGCCGGTTACACCCCCTTCGTGGCGTGCTTCCCCGACCTCTTCTCCATCGTTGTCGACCCTTCGATCTCAGTAGAGACGGCCCTTATTGACTTAGGGCGCCTCGCATTCCGGAGGCCATTTGGGCCTCCAGATTCTGCCGCCTGGCATGAGTTGCTTGATTGCGTTGCTCTCCACGAGCCGGTAGTGGCCGCTGACCAGGATTAGGTGAGGTGGCGCCTTGAGCCGTCAGGCCAATTCTCCACCAAGTCTGTGTACCAGGCCATCGCACCCTCCACCGCGCCTCCCCCCTGACGGCGGTGTGGTCCATCCGCCTACCACTGAAAATCCGGATCTTCATGTGGCAATGGATTCACGGACGGACCCCATCTGGGGTCAAGGTCCGCAAACGCAATGGCCCGGACTCTGGCCTATGCCCGCTATGCAGTGTCCCCGAAGACTCGAATCACATCTTCTTCTCTTGTGTGTCTGCTCAATTTGTGTGGAGCTGCTTTAGAGAGGTGGTGGGTGGGAATTGGTGTCACACCAACTGCCCCGACCTAATTGCCGAACTCCAGAACTCCCCCTGCTTTCTCGCCACATTCAGTGGCTTGAGATTGGGGCTATCGCTTGGACTCTCTGGGCGATCCGCAATAAACTTGTGATCCAGCGCACTCCTCTTCGACGGGCTACTGACGCTCTTTTCAAACTGTTTGGTTACTTGCAGCTTTGGTGGTCGCTTAGCCTCCCACAGGACCAGGACGCCATCTCCACCTTCATCATCGACCTTCGCTCGATGGTCGTCCGACTGTCGCCGCCGCCCCTCCGCCTCATCCGGAGCCAGACTAGGCACCTATTGTGTGCTCCGGCGCCCTTTTTTCCTTTTAGTTTGGGCTTGTTGAGCTGTGCCCTCAGTAGAACCTTTTGTACTTCCTCTTGTGGGACTTGGGTGTGTGTGTTTGAACTAGTCCATGTATGTGTGCTCTCTGGTGGTTTGCTTTATTTATAAAGCGGGCCGAAAGCCTTTTTCAGTATATCTAGTCAGGTTGCTTCCTTTCCCCTTTGTTGTCAAGACTACAGCCATCGCTAAGTGAGGGAGTCCTGGATTAGGGAGTGTCCGGATGGCCGGACTATACCTTCAGCCGGACTCCTGAACTATGAAGATACAAGATTGAAGGCTTCGTCCCGTGTCCGGAAGGGACTTTCCTTGGCGTGGAAGGCAATCTTGGCGATACGGATATGTAGATCTCCTACCATTGTAACCGACTTTGTGTAATCCTAACCCTCTCCGGTGTCTATATAAACCGGAGGGTTTTAGTCCGTAGGACAACATACAGAACAACAATCATACCATAGGCTAGCTTCTAGGGTTTAGCCTCTCTGATCTCGTGGTAGATCTACTCTTGTACTACCCATATCATCAATATTAATCAAGCAGGACGTAGGGTTTTGCCTCCATCGAGAGGGCCCGAACCTGGGTAAAACTTCGTGTCCCTTGCCTCCTGTTACCATCCGGCCTAGACGCACAGTTCGGGACCCCCTACCCGAGATCCACTGGTTTTGACACCGACATTGGTGCTTTCATTGAGAGTTCCTCTGTGCCGTCGCCGTCAGGCTTGATGGCTCCTACGATCATCGATAGTGATGCGGTCCAGGTGAAACTTGTCTCCCCGGACAGATCTCTGTCTTCGGTGGCTTTGCACTGCAGGCCAATTCACTTGGCCATCTGGAGCAGATCGAAAGCTATGCCCCTGGCCGTCAGGTCAGATTTGGAAGTTTAAACTACACGACTGACATCCGCGGGGACTTGATCTTCGACGGATTCGAGCCACTGCCGAGCATGCCGCACTGCCACGACGAGCATGATCTAGCTCTGCCGCCTAACAGTGCCCTGAAGGCCACACCTGCATCGGCTTCGACTCTTAATTCGGAGCCAACTGCGCCGATCGAGGATGGGTGGATGGACGCCGCCTCGGGGGCTGCGATCCTAACGGCGATCGAGCCGAACACCAGCCCCGCACTCCGCGAGACTCGTGATTCCAAGGAGCCGGACTCCTCTCCGGACTCCGAACCATTCGCGCCTCTACCGATCGAATCCGATTGGGCGCCGATCATGGAGTTTACTACCGCGGACATCTTTCAGCACTCGCCCTTTGGCGATATTATGAAATCACTAAAGTCTCTCTCTTTATCAGGAGAGCCCTGGCCAGACTACGGTCAGCGAGATTGGGATACAGATGATGAAGAAATTCAAAGCCCACCCACCACCCACTTTGTAGCCACTGTCGACGATTTAACTGACATGCTCGACTTCGACTCTGAAGACATCGATGGTATGGACACTGATGAAGGAGACGATGAAGAACCAGCGCCTATTGGGCCCTGGAACGCCACCTCGTCATATGATGTATACATGGTGGACGCACCAAAAGATGATGACGAGGAGCGGAAGGACGCACCGAAGGCTTGTTCCCTCGAAAAGCAGTCAAAGCAGCGACGCAAGTGCCGCCCCAAATCCTGCCTCGACAGAAATAGCGATCACACAGACCCAGCGCTGGAGCAGGGCGAACCGCTGCCGGACAACGGCAATCCGGATAATCAAACCGAACAAACAAATCCTATCAAGGATAATGGTCCGAACGACATAACGCCGGACAGGCACCTGGAGCAGCAGACTGCCCGTAAAAGGCTTGTTGCCACCGCGAGGAGTCTGAAAAAGCAGAAGGAAAGGCTCAAGGCTGCGCAAGACACACTCCACATCAGATGGAGTAAAATACTCAACACAGCAGCGATGTACGGCGACAATCGCCCCTCCAAGAGCTACCCAAAATGGAAGGTGCTACCTGAATTCGATGAGGAGGCTTCAGACCCCCCACAACCAAACATCAAAGCAGCCACCTGGTCGGATAGACGACCCCTCTATCAACACAGAGCGGCATATAACGCCACTCACAATACAACACGTGACCCATGCGAGGGCTCGCACCCAAAGGACGGCGCAACAAGATCCATCTATGGACCACGCAAGTGCGCCCCAGCATATAATGCAACACAACAAACATCCGAACAACGCGGTACACCCAGCTACAGGGGTGCCGCACACCCCCTATGTTTCACCGATGAGGTGCTGGACCATGAATTTCCAGAGGGATTCAAGCCCGTAAACATAGAGGCATACGACGGAACAACAGACCCTGGGGTCTGGATTGAGGACTATATCCTTCATATCCATATGGCTCGAGGAGATGATCTCCATGCCATCAAGTACTTACCCCTCAAGCTCAAAGGGCCAGCTCGTCACTGGCTCAAAGGCCTCCCCGAAAGCTCCATTGGAAGTTGGGAAGAGCTCGAAGACGCCTTTCAGGCAAATTTTCAAGGGACTTATGTCTGACCTTCGGACGCGGACGATTTGAGTCATATAACTCAACAGCCCGGAGAGTCAGCCCGAAAGCTTTGGAACAGGTTTCTTACTAAAAAGAACCAAATTGTCGACTGTTTGGACGCCGAAGCCTTGGCATCTTTCAAGCATAGCGTCCGCGACGAATGGCTCGCCAGACACCTCGGCCAAAATAAGCCGAGAACGATGGCGGCATTAACAAACCTCATGACCCGCTTTTGCGCGGGTGAGGACAGCTGGCTAGCCAGATGCAGCACCAGCGACCCCAGTACATCTGAAGTTAGAGATGGAAACGGGAAATCACGGCGCAACAGCAATAACAAACGCCGGAATAAAGAAGACGGCACGAAGGGCACGGCAGTAAAGCCGGATTCAAAAGCTCTCGGCCAGGTCAAAAGCCACCCCCTAAAGGCACCAGGGATGAACTGTCCAGCCTCAACAAAATTCTGGACCAAGTATGTCAGATCCATAGCACCCCTGGTAAACCTGCTAATCATACCCACAGAGAATGTTGGGTCTTCAAGCAGTCCGGCAAGCTCAACGCCGTACACAAGGGGGAGGATACACCAAGTAAAGACGAGGACGAGCCTCCCAAGCAAGACACGGGGGAACAAAAGAAATTTCCACCAGAAGTCAAAACAGTAAATGTGTTACACGTGATCAAGGGAAAAAACAATACGGCACTCCCAGGAAAATATACCCAAGTGCCTGTCACCGCGAAGTCCTGCCACTGGTCGTCTCAACCGATCACTTTCGACCATCGCGATTACTCAGCAAGTATCGGACACGCAGGATGGGCTGCCCTAGTATTAGACCCAGTAATTGGCGGATATCACTTCACACGAGTCTTGATGGACGGCGGCAGCAGCCTAAACCTAATATATCAGGATACAATCCGCGGGATGGGGTTAGACCCAACACAAATTCGCCATAGCAATGCTACCTTTAAAGGAGTAACGCCAGGCCCAGGGGCTCATTGTACGGGCTCCCTCCTACTACAGGTTATATTCGGCTCCCCTGATAACTTCCGCCGCGAGCATTTAACCTTCCACATCATTCCGTTTCAAAGTGGCTATCAAGCACTGCTCGGACGCAAAGCTTTCGCTCGCTTTAATGCAATACCACACTACGCCTCCCTCACACTCAAGATGCCCGGTCCACGTGGCATCATTTCAGTGCATGGAAATATCAAGCGATCTCTGCGCGCCGAAGAGAGTGAGGCTGCCTTGGCAGCCGCACACTAAAGGCACCCGGACCAACGAAAGCATCCAATAGGTTGTCAAGACCTCAGACACAACTAATCGAGTCCGGCGCCCCTACTTATACCGAATAAATGGTCACACCCCTATTTGTCAAGACAAGGGGCTCAACGCGCGCAGACAAGTGGCAATTTCTCCTCATCTTGAATTATACATGGTTTCCTTAAAAAACTATCTTTTTGCACGAGAACTTTTTCACCTAAATTCCTCTCTTTTACAGACGATCATCGTGCTACACCCGTCCAGGATACGGCACAACGGAGACACAGGTGCAGACGTGCAGCAGGGACCCGCTCCAAGGATTCTTTTTAGATTAAGACCCTGCGTAAACCTTTTTTAGTGTCTCTTGTTGATACATATCCACCGTTGAGAAGGATGCTGATGTCTTGGCATGTGGCCACGCCAGAACAATGCACGTACCTGGACACAAGGGGCTTCTTACAAAGGCCATTATTTAGGCCCGGTTTATACCACTAAGACCGAATACCTTAGGGAGTGTTCGGCGTCGCGAGTTTGGCCTTATATGCATCAGCTTCGAATCATTGTCTTTGGTCAAATGTTGGGTTTGCCCGGTTCCTGTGTTTTGGTGCCTTACGTTACGCTTTACCGGCTAAGGTAGCACCAGGAGAACTACTGCGATTGTGCCCTAGTTCATCCGGACGAGCACCTCAGTAGAGAAAGCCGAAAACTGACTGTCATGATATAGCATGAGACTGGTCAACCACTCGATGACCTATTGGAATGTTAGAATTCCTCCGCCTTAATGAAGGGACGTTTTCCGGCCAGGCATGTACGCACCCCGGGATCGGGAAGGTGCAGAGCCACCAGGGGCTATTTAGTAGCCCCACTGTCAAACTCCTATGGCTAAGTGAAAGTGCTAAAGCATTATAGTCCGGTTGCCTCGCTCGCTCCGCTATCACCTCCTTAATAGGACCAAGGCGTTGGGTTAAGTGTGAACGCGTGTTTTTGCGAGCACCTCCGCATTATATGCGTGAGGGTTGAAGCCGACGGCTGCAATCTTTCAGGTTATACACATGTATACATAAACGGCCGCCTAGGAGGCATCATATTACTTTCAGGCAAAAGTATAAAAATAGCCTTATAAAAATTTATAAAAGAATTTCGCTTACAGTGAGATTACATATCACTCAAACATAATATTTTTTGAGCACTGGGTCTCTATCAAACGAGCACCCTCAAGAACTTCTTCAAAGTAGTGCTCAGCAGCCCTTCGACCTATGGACGAATCCCGCGCTGCAACAGTGGTAGCATCCATCTCCGCCCAGTATGCTTTAACACGGGCAAAGTCCATCAGCGCGCCCTCTATGCACGCCGACCTCTTCATCACATTAATGCGCGGCACCACGTCAAGGAACTGTTGCACCGAGCTGAAATAGCTGTTCGGTTTTGACCTTTCCGGCCATAGCTGATCCACAACAGACCTCATGGAGAGTCCGGACAACCTATTTAGTTCGGCCCATTCGGCTAATTGGTCAGTCAATGAAAGCGGACGCTCGGGAGAATGGAATTGTCTCCAAAACAGATGGTCTACTTCATGGTCCGTCTGACCCTGGAAATAGTTGGCCGCATCGGCAGCGCTCGCCGCCAAATCTATATATACATCCTCTGAACTCCACATCCGATCCATAGGGGCATACCGTGGATCTCCGAACTTCCTCCGCAACATAAAGGATTTCCCAGCTATAATATGCCTGGCTTCCCGCAGCTCCTCCTTCTTTGCCCTCATAGCAGAGCGAAGGTCCTTTGTCATCGCAGCAGCCTTCTCAAGGTCCGATGCCTTCGCTTGGTTTTCCTTTTCAAGAACCCGGCAACGGTCGGCGGCGGCTTTTAATTCTATGGCCATCTTGGCCATCTTGTCTCGGCTCTCGCCATGCGCGGCCTTCTCGGCTTGCAACTCTTTGGCCGCCTTCAAAGCAGCCGCATTACCCAACCTCGCTTGTTCCTTGGCTCGGGCAAGTTCTGCCTGCAAGGCTTCAACAGTGGCAGCTCCATCTGCAGTCACAACATATTAAAGATACTGGCATCATGTTGCTCTTCCTATGTGGCGTTTACCAGATAATGACACTTACCCTGTGCCTCGTGAAGCCTTTTGTTAACAAGCTCGATGTCGGCATCTGCCGCATCCAACTGCCGTTCTAAATGGGCAAACTCGCTAGTCCGGCTAGCCACCGGAGCTTCCATCACCTGCACATAGAGGCAGTAATGTTATTACCTGGGAACATGATCCCCTGTTCATCATCGTTTCCGACGACAACCAGAGTCTCAGGGGCTACTATCTACACAGGGCACACCTAGCATGTGCAGGACTATCATACATTCTTTTACGTACCTCAAAGCCTGTCAGTAGACTCATAAAAGCTTCATGCAATCCGCTTTCAGCGGATGATATTCTCTCCATCACCGTATTCATCAGCACATGGTGTTCATCTGAGATGGCCGCTCGCCCCACCAACTCCCTCAAAACATCCGATCGCACACTAGACGGTGCCGGACTCTTTTGTCTGCTCTCTTTGGGAGCCGGACACTGGGAGCTTCGGGGCTCAATGGGATTATCTTCTGGCCTCACCGGACTCGGAGAGGCCCTACGCGACGACACTTTAGGGTCGCCCGCTTCCGGAGCGGAGGAGTCCGGAGGAGGCGTTTCGCTCTCCATCATCTCTGGAAGAAGATCCCCCGAAGACGAGCTCATTTGAGAGGGGCTAAGGCCCGAACTGCAAAGACATATGTGGTGGTTATTTTCTCAGAAGAAAAAGATGGCATATCTGTAATATTAAAGTATTTCGGGTCACTTACGACTCGCGGGAGAATTGATCCCCCCGCGGACTTTGTGCGGCAACAGCGCCCCCAAGGTAGGACCCTCTGTGGGAGACTTCTTCTCCCGTTTGGAAGCTTCGGCTTCCGAATCCCCGGGCGCAGTCCTTTTCCTCTTCTGGTCGTCTTCCTTCATGGAGACGCTCGCTCCCTCGGTTAGAATGGGCAGCGTTGGGGGCCTGCGTCCGCCCGTATTATCCTCCATAGTATCTTCCTCCAAGGGCTCCGGGCAAGGTGCGGTCTGGAGCATCTTTTCCAATACCAGATTTTCCAAACCCTCAGGGAGGGGGGCTGAACACCGAATCAACTTCTCCTTTGTTAGTGAGTCCTGGTCAAAAAGCGAACCCTCAGAAATAACTTCGTAACAAAGGAGAGATAGTATGTTCGGCCGGAAGATGCCTTACCTGTTCGGCGGCGCGGTTACTACTCAGGCCCACGTCCTCGGTAATTTCCGGACACTCCAACTGAGGTCCGAAGAATGACTTGTACATCTCCTCGTGCATCAGGCCGAGAAAATTTTGAATGACACGCGGTCCCTCGGGATTGAACTCCCACAGGCGAAGAGGCCGGCGTTTGCAAGGTTGGACTTGACGAACCAGCATAACTTGTATTACCGCAACCAAACTGAAATCTCCATTGAATAGATCTCGAATGCGGCTTTGCAGTATAGGCACGTCCTTGGCTGGACCCCAGCTCAGACCTCTACTGATCCATGACATCAGTTGTGGTGGAGGGCCCGAGCGGAAAATAGGGGCGGCCGCCCACTTGGCACTTCTAGGAGCCATGATGTAGAACCACTCATGTTGCCACAATTCAGACACCTCTGAGATGGAACCTTTGGGCCACGGAGCTCCTGTCATCTTGCGTATTGAGGCACCTCCACACGCTGCATGTTGCCCCTCGATCATCTTCGGCTTTACTTCAAAGGTCTTGAGCCATAGGCCAAAGTGAGGGGTAACCCGGAGGAAGGTCTCGCACACGACAATAAATGTCGTGATATGAAGAAAGGAGTCCGGAGCTAGATCATGGAAGTCTAGCCCGTAATAAAACATCAAACCCCTGACGAAAGGATCCAGAGCAAGGCCTAGACCTCGGAGGAAGTGGGAGACGAACACGACGTTCTCGTTGGGTTCGGGGGTGGGGACGGCCTGCCCTCGAGGAGGCAGCCGATGCAAGATCTCGGCGGTCAGATATCTGGCCTCCCTTAACTTTTTGATGTCTTCTTCCATGACGGTGGAAGGCACCCATCGGCCTTGAAGGCTAGATCCGGACATGACTGAAGGTTCGGAGCACCTGACCTGAACTTTGGGCGTTTGAGCTTGAGGTGGGGGAAGGATTCGATTGAGCACGGGAGGGAAAAATAAAAGCCTTGTCCCTTTATAAAGAGGGTGAATATCAAGCGTCCTCTCCGTGTCCGTTTGGACTTGCCTATAATCTAGAAGTCCTAGAAGCGGTTGGGTTACCCACGCCCGTATTGATGAGAATCCCGGAATAAGGGGACACGATCTCTGCTTTAACAAGACGTGACAAGGAAGCCGCCTCGCATGACGCGCTGAGGTGGGATAATGAAACGACTCGGATAAAGGCTTAGCCGTGGTGTGTTACACTACGGAGTACGTCAGCAGATTAGATTTGTGTAAATATTATTCTCTCTATGGCAATATGTGGAAACTTATTTTGCAGAGCCGGACACTATCTTTGTGTTCAAAATCTTATATAAAGTACTTGGAGGAGGAACCCACCTTGCAATGCCGAAGACAATCTGCGCGCCGGACTCGTCGTCATTGAATCCTGGTTCAGGGGCTACTGAGGGAGTCCTGGATTAGGGGGTGTCCGGATGACTGGACTATACCTTCAGCCGGACTCCTGGACTATGAAGATACAAGATTGAAGACTTCGTCCCGTGTCCGGAAGGGACTTTCCTTGGCGTGGAAGGCAAGCTTGGCGATACGGATATGTAGATCTCCTACCATTGTAACCGACTTTGTGTAATCCTAACCCTCTCCGGTGTCTATATAAACCGGAGGGTTTTAGTCCGTAGGACAACATACAGAACAACAATCATACCATAGGCTAGCTTCTAGGGTTTAGCCTCTCTGATCTCGTGGTAGATCTACTCTTGTACTACCCATATCATCAATATTAATCAAGCAGGATGTAGGGTTTTACCTCCATCGAGAGGGCCCGAACCTGGGTAAAACTTCGTGTCCCTTGCCTCCTGTTACCATCCGGCCTAGACGCACAGTTCGGGACCCCCTACTCGAGATCCGCCGGTTTTGACACCGACACTAAGCCTACCTGAAAACCTTTGGCCATTTGAAGTTGGGGATTTATCAGATAGCTGTTTTGGTGAAGAATGTGTATCTTTCCTTAGTGTTTGATCATATTGTGACGATATAGAAATTTCCAATGGTATGTCACGTGACAGCAGATCATTCTTTTGTTTGAGCCTTTCCGAAGACCAATTGCCCATTATGTTTTACTACTAGCTGCATTTTTGTTGCTCATAGGCATGAACTTAACTGACTGATTTTGAAAATTGTTTGACTGTTGTAGATCGAGAGGGATGCTCACAGGAGCTTCCGGGATAAGAACCTTAGCAACCTCAAGAAGAATCAAATGACCCAATGCATGATCTGCTTCTTTGAAAACCAGAACTCTGAATATGGCTGTACTGACCATGAGGTAGTGCTTCTCTCTCGACTTCCTAATTGAGTATGGTAAACTAAATTTAGGGACTAATCTAGGTTTTTGTTTCTTTCTTTCTTTTTAGAGGGATCGCCATATCCGAAATCGTCACAAAGCGGGAGTGGAACACTGCAAGAAGCTGGGTTGCTTTGTGATTGCCAAGGACAAGAGCCAGCTAGGGAAGCACCGGTACTATTGTCATGGCATCAGCAAGTAAAACGGTATATCCTCTGCACTTCATGAAGATTATGCTCTGGTTAGCATGAAGGATGCCCTTGTTATAGCCTTTAGAATTTGCAGGAATCTCTTTTGAGAAATTTGTACAAATATTGCGAACACTCTCTCGTAATAACTTTTAAGACTAAATGCCATTGATTTTCCTTTCAGACTAAATGCCATTGATTGAAAGTTGCAAGAAGAAGGGCTTCCTTGTTATAGAAAAGGAGAGGAACATCTAGCTCCATAGTTTGAGCAAATGAGCCCACTGCTTGGTGCTTCTGTAGAAATTGATAGCATTAGTTTTTACTTTGTTCACAAGAGACTTCTGTAGCGAGTGCTAGCATTAGTTTTCACTCTGTTTCTTTCACATGAGATGTGTGCACGAGGGTATAGTGTGCTCATTCAAGAATTTTGTACAAAAATCTTGTGAATGGTCTTTTGTGATGGATGGAAAGGTCTTGGTGTCTTAGATTCTAACGAAGATTGTTTATACAACAGAATTTAGAACTGATGTTTCCAGTTCTATTGAATCCTTTATGTTCAAAATAGGAACAATAGTGGCAAATCCTACAAATGATATTATGCAGCAGCCGCAGACAAAAAGAAAATGAGTGGCTTATGGTATACAGACAGAAATAGAAATAGCGCCATGTAAAAAAATACGAGGAAGGGAATATATTAATATCGCAGAGATACCAATTACACCCGGCTTCTGCAACAACGCAATATCGTAAAGAGATTACGGACATTGTCATTGTGATGGTTTCCTGGTTCGTGCGATGAAAAAGTACTGATGAAAATCTGTGTTAGTTAAAACTTCATTGTACTTGGTCTGTTTTACCGAAAAAGGCTTTCGCCCCACTTTATATTATAAAGCAAACTTCCCAAGCCAAGCATCCAACAAGGTTCAACAAAGCACACACAGACGCACACGGAGGTCCACAAGAACACATAGAAGACATAAGGGTCAATGTTGAGGGCACAACACAACAAGCCCTAAATACAAAAACATACACGCCACATAGCCACTAGATGGCCTAGTCCGGCTCTGGGGGAGGGGCGGCAGCGGGGGTGCCACGCGGAGCGCCATCGAGCGGACGTCGGTGAGGAGGGTGGTGATGACGTCCATGTCCTAAGGGCGGCTAAGCGGCCGCCAAAGCTGAAAGTAACCACACATTTTGAAGATTGCGTCTGTCGCATGTCGGAGAGGCACCTTCTGAATAACAAGCTTATTGCGAATGTTCCAAAGCATCCAGGCGAGAACCCCACGCACAGCCATCTAATATGGCGGTAGTGGGTAGGGGAAGCATTGAGCTCTGCAAGTAAGTCGGGGAAGTTGGTATTGCAGCACCGTCCATCGACCGTTTTGCGGAAGCAAGCCCAGAGGAACTGGGCAGTAGAGCACGAGAAGAAGATGTGGTTACATCCTCGATCGTGCTGCAATTTCCTCTTCGAATAAACCTCGTAATCGTAAAAAAAGTGGGTTTTTTAGTGCTGGGCCTAGCAAAAGAGAAATCGCCGTATACTAGGCCCTCCAACTTCTTAAGAGGTTTATCTAAAAGATTCGCGATATAACTAGGAAGACCTTTCAAATACCACACATGAGTCACGGGACATGCGAGTTTGATGTATCCCATTTGATATCTTCGTATCCGAGAATCCACAAATTCTACCCCGCATTTTTGGCAAAATCTTTCGTCTTCGTTTTCAGCTCCGCTCGCTCGAGAATTGCCACAAGCGCAAATCCCGCTTTTTATGGGTCCAACACAGATGGGACACATCCCATCGCCCGAGCCGATGCTTGAGGACTTCAACCCCAGAGGGCAGGCGTCCATGAATCCATTGCCACAGGAAAATTCTGATCTTCAGAGGTAGGCGGATGTCCCAGGTCAGGCTAAAGGGCTCCGGGGCTGCCGAGGGCGCAATGACGGCATACAAGGACTTCGTGGAGAAGCGGCCAGACGGCTCAAGGCGCCAGGAAAGGGCATCCAGGTCCTCCTCGACGTTCATCGGCATAAGGGCGATGTCTTGTAGGAGGGAGTCCCAAGCAGCCACCTCGAGGGGGCCGAAGGGGCGTCGGAAAGTGAGACGCCATAAGTCAATAAGGGTCGTCTCGATAGAGACCCGAGGGTCGGCCGCAATGGCAAAGAGTTTTGGGAATCACGCAGCCAGGGGGGAGTCCCCTAACCAGCGGTCGAACCAGAACAGGGTCGAGGACCCGGATCCAATTGAGATGGACGTGCCGATGCGAAGGACTGGCAGAAGCTGGATCACGGACTGCCAGAACTAGGATCCACCCGTACGCTGGCAAAAGGCAAGAGGCTGGCCCCGAAGATACTTATTACAGATGATGGTAAGCCAGAGGCCTCCCTCCCCATTGGCGATACGCCACAGCCAACGGGTCAGGAGAGCAATGTTCATGCACTGAGATGACAAGATCCCAAGGCCACCCTGGTCTTTGGGTTTGTAAATGTCGAGCCAGCTCACCATATGGTACTTCTGCTTGTCGCCCTCACCAGCCCAAAAAACCCTCGGCTGGTATTTGGCAACCTCCTGATGGAGGGTCTCATGGAGACCGTAGAAGTTCATGAGAAACCAGAGAAGGCTAACAAGCAAAGAGTTGATTAGGATTACCCTGGCTGCTTTCGATTAACACCTCCCCCTCCAGGGTTCAACCCGGTGTTGCATCCTAGTCACCGTTGGGCGGAGATCAGCAACGGTGAGCCTGGAATCACTAATGGGTATCCCCAAGTAAGTCGTGGGGAAGGAACCCAGGCGGCAGTTCAACCGGTCCGCAATGGATAAAGCCTCCTCCGAAGGATAGCCAAGGACCATCACTTCGCTCTTATCGAAGTTGATGGTGAGCCCAGACATCTGTTGGAAACACAGGAGGAGGAACTTCAGGTTGGCGATGTCGGACGCGGAGCCCTCTACCATAACTATGGTGTCGTCCGCATATTGGAGGAGGGAGACCCCTCCCCCACCCACTAGGTGGGGGACTACGCCGCGGATATGGCCGGAAGCTTTGGCCTTATCAAGGATGACCGCGAGGGCATCGACGACCATGTTGAACAGAAACGGGGAGAACGGGTCACCCTGGCGGACCCCAGGTAAGGTGGGGAAGTAAGGCCCGATCTCACCGTTGATGTTGACCGCCGTCCGACCGCAGGTGACGAGTTGCATAATGCGGGTCACCCAGCGGTCGTCGAAGCCCTTTCGAAGCAAAACTTCCCAAAGGAAGGGCCAATGGACAGTGTCGTAGGCTTTGTGAAAGTCGAGCTTTAGGAAGACCGCGCGGT
This sequence comes from Triticum aestivum, assembly GCF_018294505.1. NCBI lineage: Eukaryota > Viridiplantae > Streptophyta > Magnoliopsida > Poales > Poaceae > Triticum > Triticum aestivum. Next base: position 479,013,040 of record NC_057803.1, read on the forward strand.
GGTTCTTGGCTCGGACTTCATGGAGGACTTCGTGAAAGACCTGCACCATCCAAAATAAACCGGCCTTGGATGAAGGCGGATTGGTTGGGGTAGGTGATAGAGTCCGCTAGAAGGGCCTTGGATGAAGGCGGATTGGTCTGTTTTCAAGACAAACAAAATACAGATGCAGGGTCCGAATGTAAATTCAGAACTAGCCAGAATGATCTGGCCCTTACATCATGTCTCTCAACTAGACTTGACCTATCATAAGGACTAAAAAGCATCGGTCTTCAAAAGTAAAATCCTTGCCAGCCTTCGATCGAACAGCATTGGGCACATGCAACATCTTGCCTACGCTTGTAGTTAGAGAAGACATGCCATTTCTGGTAGTGGTATAGACACGCCATGCCAGTGTATTCTCTTGATTTCCTGAACAGCATCATCAAGATCGAAGAGGTTGTTATTCTACTGATGGTCGGTATTAGTGGCTCTGTATTATTCAACTTCTTTCATACACCTGTATCACCAAGGCATAAGTGTTCTTGGTCGAGCAAATTCCCGCTGATGAGTGTTTCCATCATAGTTTTCATCCATCTTCCTGCGCATATGTGGCTTGAACCTGCACAATGCCCCCATAGCATGTGTAAGTAGGAATCGATTAAAAAGATCTACTATTATGGAGTGTAGTATTTCGATGAACAACACGACATTCAAATATTTACTAGACACATATCCAATCTTTTGTCAGTGCTGAAATTCTTAGTCCAAGTACAAGGAGGCTGTTTTACAAGATCGCAGAAGATATGAATTGTGTAAACCCACGTCAAAGCAACCACGTTATTTCATAAGCAGCAGTACTTTTTCACTGGCCTGCACTATGAGATTCAGATGTCCCATACAAATGTCTGGTCGAACCAAACTATCATTCACGAGAAATGATCGTTCAAATCATTAGTTGTGATCCCTGTAGATTTTAATTTTAATGTTTGACTGTCGTGGCCCCTTGTTCAACCTCAACATGAGATCAAATTCATAGCTGCCTAGGCGCCTTGGAATCTGGCCCCTAGAATTTTTTTCCTTTTTTTTGGCAGACTGCGCCAACTTGAAATTGTAGTGGAATATTGGATCCCCAATGAGCATGAGATGGCGTGATGGCTGCCGCTTCAGGGTTCTGCAATTCCTTCTCACCGATGGTACTCGTGCTCCGCCAAAACAGATTCTTCTCTACTATTAAAGATATCGTTATACACTGAGTGCATCGATGATTGTGAAGGTGATACTCGGAATTGCATAAAGGTAGTTTCTAGACTAGTTTGCAGGGAAAACATTTGGAGTTGTGCCACCAGTTTCGCAAGTGTTTATGCTCATGTTTTATATCGCCAGTTTTGGCGCTTTTCAGACTTATTTTTTTTCGACTTCTGCTCAGTAGTTTATGAGCTATTTCAGACCTTAAGACTTTGTTACATTTTTATTTAATAATATGCCTGCATGCATCAATTGATGCAGAGGCCGAGGTCATCCTCCTTTTCAAAAAAAATGCTGCAATTTTGCCGACATGCATACTTCTGTTTTTATTTTTAACCAAGACATGCACATGCCTTGCAGGGAGCATAAAATTGCATCGTATACAAGGAGAACAAATGTACACCAGCTAAAAAAATAGTGAATTAGCACGGGTAGGCGTACCTACATAAGATGCCGACCACAGTAACTCGTCCGAAATGCTTGCCAAAGCATGAAAGAACCGTATTAAGTAGCCCAGGAGCAAGAGTGTAATTTACATAAAATCTTCAGTTATCTTCAACCATGGACAGGGAGGGGAAATAACAAGTACTCTCATCCTTGGAGTGCTCCCCATGCTCCAACTTCAAAAGATTCAATTTTAAATGTTTCAAAAAATTATAGAAAAATATATGAATGTTTACAAGGAATGCGACTACAACTCCTAAAAAATTCAGGTCCAAACTCTAAATGTACATTGAGAAAAAAAAGTGAAATCTAGCATGAATAGTGTCATAAAAAGACAAAAGCAACATTTGACACTATTCACATCTGAATTTGTCTTCTTTGTTTCTGAATGTACATTTTGAGTTTGAACCTGAAATTTTTAGGAGGTGTAGTCACATTCCTTATGAACATTCACATTTATTTTCAGAATTTTTGAAACATTTAAAAATTCATGTTTTACACTTGGAGTATAGGAAGCACCCCAAGGATGGGAGCACCTGATATTTCCCCTGGACAGGGATTAGCAATTCCACTGACAACATGTGCCGATAATACTTAGAAAATGATGTCACGTTCAATGTCTAGTTAATGAAGAACATCCCAATTAAATAAATGATCCAGGGACAGTGAAAGCATCAGAAATACATAGTATATCATACTGAAGAGAATAATAGACCATTCTACTCGATGGTTACTACGTGGCTTGAACTTTCAGTTTTTTTTCCCGAGAGTACGCAAATCATACTTTCAGTTATAGAGGGGGTGGGGGGGGGGGTATCAAACAAACAATATTCAGCAAACCAAATTGTTGTAGAGAACCATCATTTCCATTCCTATTTTTTTTCGACCATAGTTTTATCAGATACAGCAAAGAATGTATGGAAAAAAGAGATAAACGGAACATGCTTCCGTTGTCATAGCATCGGCCTGCAAAAGAGTGACTAATTTGGTCAACAAACCCAATAATCAAGGTACATAATTCAAAAAACTACCTATTTGTACATTGACTGGTTCATCACTGTAAAACTGGGTGTTATCCATATGGGACTTGGGCAGCTGCACCAAAGCGGGGACACAATTTCCTCCCTACTGGCATCTTCAAGGTTGAGAACACCTATATCCCGGGGATTCGTCTTATACATCCAATTATATTGCTCATCATCTGCGAAATAGACACAATTTGCCTTCAGTTGCGGATATTCTTCAGCACTAAGGCATATAGGCTGGTTACGCCCAAGAAACAACACGTTATGATGCAAGCTATTTATTTCCACGAGCTCTTCTGCTTCCATATCAACTTTGTGTAACCAGACTTTATTAGTTTTAACTATGAGCTCCTCATAACCCGCATCTATGAGTTCAGCCTTCCTGCAAACTTGCAGCAGACCGCCCCATGGACCCTGAAGAAGGTAGAACTGCCCCTTGTACTCAGAACTGTAAATGGCAATCTCATCTGCAATTATATTCCTCGTGACGGTACGACCAGTGAGGTCAAAAGCATCCATTCGCCCGGCTCTTGTGGATGCATACAATAGACCATCCATGTAGATGCATAGATCATAGTCCCAACCCGGCGGCAGCGAGGTCCACTTACAATCTCCTACCCTTGCAAACGAAAGCTGACGTACTGGACCATGGATGAGAACCGCAATATAGCTTCCTGTGGACGGATCCGGAAAGATAAATACCCTGATGTAGACATGGTCACGAAGCTTGTCGGGAGCATGGGGGAACATTTTGGGACCAACCATTTCGGGGTCTAAGTCCGGATCGTAAAGTTGCTGCCGCAATTTATACATAATAACTGTGCCTGCATTGTCAAAGATTGGCTCTACATAACCAATGGTGACCACCGACGGGAGAGCAATCTGCTGGCCGGTGACCGGATTGATAAGGTGTAGCTCAGACTTGTCATCCGCGGTAACTAGCCAACCATGTGATGACCCAATAAGATACCTGTTGCGGATGGGTGGATCCGGGAGAGTTAAATTGTAGACCCTCTTCTCTGCGAGGCTGTAGAGACAAGCTACATTCTCACCAGCAGATTCAGAGGTGTAGAGGAGGCAAGGCGTTTGAGGCCGTTTGTACAGCTTAAGCTGGCTGCAGAGGCTGGTATACGCGGAGCGCCAGGAGGAGCTGACAGAGGCCGCACGCATGAGGTCGGGTATCTCCAGGAGTGAAAATATGTCCATCAATACATCCTGCGGCAGCTCCGGCAAATTTCTCACCACAGTTTCAGTTTCCATGGGTGGTGAGACCTTTCTCAATACATCCTGCAGCAGCTCCGGCAGTTTTCTCAACACAGTTTCAGTTCCCATCGCTGGTGAGACCTTTCTGAATTTCCCCAATGAAGCGGGAGAAAGAGCCAGGAGCTTAGGCAAAATTTTCAGGCCAAAATGAGCAAAGCTCGTTATCCTGGCTACGCTACAGACCTCCATTGGAGCAATTGCAAAAGCAGGTCTTGTTGGAGAAGAGTTGCTTCAGCGGCAAACCAATTGGACTTGGCTTGTATCTAATCTGATGAGAAGAAGCACACCGAGGGCTGGCTGCACTTTATATCCAGTCGAGCCGAGGCCTCACCTGTGATCCGATTAGAAGAAGGGAGTCCGGATCCAGCGAGGATTGTTGCCGTAGAAACTCCAAAAAGATCTGGAATTCGAATCCGAGCAATTACCGCAAGGGCTCCCGTCGATTGCTCCACTGCGCCTCGGAAGGATGCCCCCCAACGATGGGAGAGGAGAACCAACTAATTGCCCGCCGCAGTGTAGCCCGACGGCTCGGCCGTCCCAGGATCCGCGAGAAGGCAGAAGGTAGCGCCGGCGAGCTTGGGCTTCGTCGGCGGCGGTAAACGGGATGCAGGAGGGGTGGTGAGATTAGCAGTGGAAGGTGGCGGCGAGAAGCTGCTTGGCTCCGCCGTCTTCGTCGCAGGCGGCGGCGTTGTGGGGGCAGGTTGCCTTTGCAGAGGTGAGCGGAGAGGGCGTCAGTTATGCGACCGAGCACTGTGTGCTCCGTGCGAGCGAACGATTCCTTTTTCATTTTCTTTTTTGATTTGAAAACTTTCGCGCGAGCGAACGATTCCTTTTTTTTTATTAGAACTTCCGAGCCAGCGACCGATTCATTTCAATCGCGTTGGAGTGCGTCGTTTAGTAATTTTTTTCTGTCTGATAAATTTCAGAAACGCTTCCGCTCAACCGATTGATTATCTCAGTTCGTTCATCGCCTCCGTGATCATTAGATCTGCCTTTCATGCTGCCACGGCTAAAGCAATGTTCTTCTACTTCACGCCCATTCTTAACTCCGCCAAGCCAGGACCGTTCACCATCGACCTCATGGCGATGCATGTTGGTCCCTTTGAACTCTCACTTCTAGAAGCTTCTTTTTTCCGAGGATGAGATATGAATGACTCCAAGCAGTTTTCAATGGGTCAAACACCGGGCCTGGATGGTTTCGCCATTGAGTTTATGCAGAGTGCTTGAGAGGTGATCAAGGAGGATATTTGCGGCATGTTCGGCAAGCTACATTTGCTCAATTTTCGAGGCTTTCGCAAGCTTAATGAGGCACCCATTACTCTACTTTCCAAGAAGGCGGACGCTGCGTCACTCTTCGACTACCGGCTTGTAATGCCCCGAGACCATTGCGCCAGGTGTCTTCCAGTTAGTCACCATCATTGCCATGTCTTTTGCTTGCGTGTTGCATCTTGCCATGTCATCATGTGTATTGCATCATCATGTTTTCAAAACTTGCATCCGTCCGGGTTCCCCCAGTTTCGTCTGTTATCCGTTCTGAGCCCAGACACACTTGCACGCGCCCGCGGCACCTCCGAAATATTATTTTATAAGTGGCCGGAAAATGTTCTCGGAATGGGTTGAAAGGTGGCATGCGGTATTGTTATGTTGTCAGTAGGCCGCCTGGCAAGTTTCATCGCATTCGAAGTTCGTTTGATAGCCCAACCGTTAAACATACGGCCACAATATAGCCGGTCTAATGTCGGACGTTTTCGGTCTCCGAAAACTGTTGTCGGGCCTCCCCTTCTCTTCTCTCTTCTCGGTCCAACCACACACTTGACCTCGTTCGCTAACCCCTCTTTGCTCAGTGCATCGACCCCTCGCCCGTATCCGAAACTTCCCCGAACCCGAACCGGACTTTCGTTACCGATGGGTCCGGATCGTCCCCAAACATCTATAAAACATCTCTGTTTTCTTAATTGGATTCCCTAAGCTATTTATTTGCGACTGTCCGATTCCGATCAGAGGGACCGAGTAGCCCCTAAGCTAACCAACCTACTATAAACAGTCTAACCCTAGATTTTAGGCAGTGTGTCCCATCCATCCCATCGCCACCGCCGCAATCTTCTTCCTCCTCGTTTTCCCAACCTAGCCAACCACCATCCATCTCAGATCCAGCCCCTCCAACCGCTGCTTTCGACCACCTCCCGTGATTCCGTGCCACCAAAATCCCCAGCAAACCACAGCCGTGCCTCCCGCTCCCCTCCTTGATCCAGCTGTCGTCCAAGCCTTCCCCTTCCTCGAACCGCTGCCTCCTCCCTGTTCGGTCCGGAGGAGAGGAGCTCCTCCATGCCCCACCTCACGACGGCCACCCTAGCAGCAGCAGCCCGGAGCGCCGCCCTCCACCGACACTCCAGCCGGCGCTCGATCCAGTCTGAGATTGAGGCCACAGCCTCGCTGCGCCCGAGCCTCCTAGACTCTTCCCGTGCGAGTCGTCGCCACCAGGCCGTTGCTCCCCTACCTCGCTAGCCTCCCACGCCGTCGGCCACCTCTCCGAGCAGAGCCGTCGGACCAGCAGGTCCCCGTCTCGCGTCCCTTCCTTCCCTCCTGCTCCGTTTGTCTCCCTCTCCCTTATTTTTCTCAGCTCTCTCTCTCTCTCTCTGTTCGTCGACAGGACCCGCAACACCTTCCATGGCCGCCGCCCAGAGTCGTTGCCACCGCACCTCTGACCGGATCTGGACGCCTTGTCGTCTTCTGCTCGCTTCCGCCTTCCCTCGTCGCTCCATCTTTCCCCGGCCTCGCAGGAGCCAAGCTGCCGCTGCTGCCAAGGCTCCTGTGCGCCATCGCGGCCTCCTGCCCATCGCGAGACACGCACGCGCTCACGCTTCACACCCGGTTCCACGCCCTCCGTCCTTCACCGCCGCGCCGGAGATCCCTGACACCGCTGCTCTGCTCTGCTTCTTCTCGAGCAGAGGAGCGCGCCCGCAAACCTCTGCTTCACCTGCTCGATCCGGCCAAGCGAGCACCTCGCCCGCCTTGACCCCCATCGTCGACTGCGCCTCACCCAGCTGACTGGGTCACAGCCTCGTCAAGGCCCATCCGCATTCCACGTCGGCCTGCTGCTTCGTCCTCCACCAAACAGGGCGAGCCCATGGTGAGCATCAGATCCAGTGCCCCCCTGTGCACTGTTGGGCCAGCAGATTCGGCCCGATTCATGTTTTTTCCCATGGAATGATTTTAGCTATTATTCCAGGATTTACCTATTTTGCAGAAAACCCCCTAAGCTTCATGCATTTAATAACTCACAAACCGTGCATCATATGTAAAAACTTTATATATGTAACTTGCTTCGAATTTCATCTAGTTTCATAATCTGCATCTTTCATCCATGCTAAAAATGTTTAAAATGTTGTTTGATTAAATTTGCTCATATGCCATGTTAAAATGATTTATTTCACAAATTAATAACCGTAGCTCCAAATTTAATAAACTTTATATGTAAATGGGGTAGAAAAATGCATAGTTTAACATGGTGTACTTACTTTGCATGTTTAAAAACTCTAAAATTATGTTTAGTGCAGAACAGTAGCTAATGCATAATATGCATATGAGGATTTTCCGGAATTGTTGTTGTTGTTTCTGGCCTCATTTATACTTGCTTAAATGTGTAGTTTTCATATGCTTAACCTCTTGCCATGTTTAACAACATTTAATATTGTTGGGTACATAACCGAGAGAGAACTAAATAATTGAATGTGGTGTTTCGTCAATATGCAACTCATTGCATATTGAGCTCCACTTAATTTGTAGTATTGTTTGTTGCACTTTTCCATGACATGACTCTTTAAACCGGACATGCATCATACTTGATTGTGCATCATGCCATGCTTATGCTTGTGTGTTTACCATGTTGCTTGCTTTTTTCCGGTTTGCTTCTCTCGTTAGCTTCGGTTTTGTTCCGGAGATGTGAGGGTTCGTTCGACTACGTCCGTTTGCCTTCTTCTTGGACTCGTTCTTCTTCCTTGCGGGATCTCAAGCAAGATGACCATACCCTCGATATCACTTCTATCTTTGTTTGCTAGTTGTTCGTTCTATTGCTATGCTGCGCTACCTACCACTTGTTATATCACGCCTCTCATATCGCCATGTCAAGCCTCTAACCCACCTTTCCTAGCAAACCGTTGTTTGGCTATGTTATGGCTTTTGCTCAGCCCCTCTTATAGAGTTGCTAGTTGCAGGTGCCTTGCAGGTTGTTCCATGTTGGAACATGGATATGTTGGGATATCACAATATCTCTTATTTTAATTAATGCATCTATATACTTGGTAAAGGGTGGAAGGCTCGGCCTTATTCCTGGTGTTTTGTTCCACTCTTACCGCCCTAGTTTCCGTCATACCGGTGTTATGTTCCTTGATTTTGCGTTCCTAACGCGGTTGGGGTTATGGGGCTCCCTTGACAGTTCGCTTTGAATAAAAATCCTCCAGCAAGGCCCAACCTTGGTTTTACATTTGCCTAACAACCTAAGCCTTTTCCCTTGGGTTCCGCGGACTCAAGGGTCTTCTTTATTTTAACCCCTCCGGGCCAGTGCTCCTTTGAGTGTTTGTCCAACCTAGAGTCCTTTGCAGTGCCACCTCGGGGAAACTTGAGGGCTGGTTTTAGTTGTACAGAGTGCTCATCCGGTGTGCCCTGAGAACGAGATATGTGCAGCTCCTATCGGGATTTGTCGACACATTCGGGCGGTCTTGCTGGTCTTGTTTTAGCATTGTCGAAATGTCTTGTAACCGAGATTCCGAGTCTAATCGGGTTGTTTCGGGAGAAGGAATATCCTTCGTTGATCGTGAGAGCTTGTGATGGGCTAAGTTGGGACACCCCTGTAGGGTATAAACTTTCGAGAGCCGTGCCCGCGGTTATGTGGTAGATGGGAATTTGTTAATATCTGGTTGCAGAGAACTTGACACTTGACTTAATTAAAATGAATCAACCGCGTGTGTAGCCGTGATGGTCTCTTTTCGGTGGAGTCCGGGAAGTGAACACGGTTTGGGTTATGATTGAACGTAAGTAGTTTCAGGATCACTTCTTGATCACTTCTAGATTCACGACCGTTGCGTAGCTTCTCATCTTACTCTTACTTGCATATGTTAGCCAACATATTTTCTTAGCGCTTGATGCAGCTCCACCTCATTACCTTATCCTACCCATAAGCTTAAATAGTCTTGATCTCGCGGGTGTGAGATTGCTGAGTCCTCGTGACTCACGGATACTTCCAAATAGTTGCATGTGCCGATGATACCAGTGCAGGTGATGCTACCGAACTCAAGTGGGAGTTCGACGAGGACCTTGGTCGTTACTATGTTTCGTTTCCTTATGATCAATAGTGGAGCCCAGTTGGGACGATCGGGGATCTAGCATTTGGGGTTGTCTTCTTTTATTTTGGTTCCGTAGTCGGACCTTGATTGTACTCTGGATGATGTATGTTTAACTTTTTATTTGTGTGAAGTGGCGATTGTAAGACAACTCTTTATCCCTTTCTTATTCATTACATGGGACTGTGTGAAGATTACCCCTCTTGCGACAAAACCACCATGCGGTTATGCCTCTAGGTCGTGCCTTGACACATGGGAGATATAGCCGCATCGTGGGTGTTACAAGTTGGTAATCAAAGCCATCCCCGACTTAGGAGTCCCCTGCTTGATCGAATCGCTGACATTTTTGAGTCTAGAACAAAATGTTTTCAGTCTTAGGATTATATATATATCGGAGAGTAGGATTCTTTTTACTCCTCGGTCCCTTCATCGCTCTGGTGAGGCCTCCTGATGTAGATGTTTTGACTTTCCTCTCCTTAAATTTTCACGATTTTTTTAGGATCACGCGGGTATCTTGGGATCGTTCCGATACTCTTGTGATGAGAACATTGTTCTTAGTGCCTCCTGACATTTAGGGGTTGTGGCAGTGTCCCGGGGAGTTGAGCTCCGAGGTGTTGTCATCACAATTTTTTATCGTTGCAATTCTGGAATACCTGAGTTCGCCGACATCAAAAATCTCTTTTATGCAGTTGTTGGTGAGATAATCTCGATGCCACCCAGTATTGGGGCGGGAGTTCAGGAGTATTGCCATAACTCGTACAGCAGATGCTTTTCGAAGGTTGAGGTACATGATTTCCGAAGGTTTCTTGGTTATGTGTTGAAGGATGGATACAGCTGGATGTAGGTATTGTTAGTTTGGGTGAGATATTATGCATCACCTGTATCCCCAACACTAGATTGCATAACCAGAAAGTTTCGGGAGTTTATAAGTGGGAATTCAAGTAGCTCCTAGAATATCTTTCCGACAGATGCATGATATGGGATTGGGTAAATCTCTATCATATGTTTGTTTCCAGCTTATTTCCTAAGTCAATCCTTTGTTTTGTTTTGGTTTATGGTATTCGAGTTGCTTTAATGCCAAGTGTTGATTCCATACCTTCCCTAAACAGTGTTCTCATATTTCTATGTGAATACTAATCCTTCTTGATCATCGAGGTTGCCATTTTAATTCTATTTCCAACCAGTGTGCTTCTCTTCAAGTGGATCCGATCATTTCTACATTCGCAAGATCATCCCTCAGTTTTCTCAACGGTGTTTGTTTCAACCGTCCCAAGTTGCCTTTGTTTTCCCGCCCTCCCGCCCTTTTCTTCATGGAGCCAGAATCCTTAATCAAGTATCCATTTTATTGATGGGAAGTCTCTCCATTTTTTCCGTCAACATTCTTATCCGGTGATTCTCAGGAAGATACTAACGGAGCTTCAAGTTTATTATTCGACGTTATTTTTTTCTTCTCCGGTGGATTCAACCCATGCTTTGTCGATCATATCCTTTCCTCATTTCAAATGCTTTCTCATCCCGGTGCACCAATTAATCATTCACCTCTCGCTATTCTTTTGTTCCGGAATGTTGAAGATATCTTAGAAGATTCATGTTTCCATTCTCGATCCATTCAAGTTATTTCGAGGTTGTTATCTCATTCAAGCAACTTAATTCAACCGGCGCAATCTCCCTTTCAAGTAATCATTCCAACGGTGTTTATCTTGAGTGGCCCCTAACCCACAGGTCTTTTCCCAGGATCTTACCTGACTCTTCTATTTTCCCCGGAGTTACTCTCAAATTCTTCTCCAAGTTTGACGTAAGAATGAATTATCATCGGTCATATGTATTTCCCCAAGATCTTTCAAATTCTTTCCATTGTTGGCTCAACCTCTTTGCTTTTGATTCTCTGAAGGCCATCATTCGGGATTATTCATTCCAGCTTTCAGCTCTCATTCTCCAAATCTTACCAGTGCATCGTTCAAATATCCTCTAATCAGCTCGTGATCTATTCGGTCTCATGTATTTATATTCTCTCAAGTATCTTCGTTCTTTTTATAATTCTCCCCGGTGTTTCTTTAGTTTTTCTTCGTTTATTTTCAATTCTTACGGTGGTTTTTTCAAGATTCCTCTTCCTATATTCTCATATTAATTTATTCGTTGTTTCAATCCTACCGGTGGTTCGTTAAAGACCTTCCCAAGTTGAGCAATATCTCTCTTTAATCCTTTTTCAATGAGAATAAGTAGTATGCCAAATCTGTTGCTTGTCATCAATTTAAATTGGTGAAGGTCGTGAAGGATACGCATAATTTAATTCTTATTCTTCTTTCACCCAAGTGATTAATTCCTTCCTTCGAAGTTTGTCACGATGAATAAATTCTCGGTTCAAGTGCTTCATACTTTTCCCGGAGTAACAAGCTCTCTCAATTATATCATCGCGAAGCTCCATCTGAACCATTGCAAGGCTTCACATTGTGTTTTCAACTTCTCTTCCTTATATCATCCTTTTATTACCGGAGTTCTTCATGGAGGCTACATGGTGGTTCGTCAAGAATTCCTTTCATTCTTCAATTGTTCTTCAAGATTTCTCTCAAAGTTAAGATCCCCCAAGCTATACTCTAAAATAAACATGGTGTTCAACACATGTCTTGTTTTGAGGAGTTCGAGCATTCTTCATCTTGCATTCCGAAGTGCAATTCTTTCATATCTCATCTTTTGAGGTGGTGTTATGTCATTGTTGATAATTTCCCTTCGTGTTTCATGATTCATAAGTTTTCAAGGGTGGCATATCTAAATCCATCATTTTCTCTTTGCTCAAGACATCTTTCCAATCCATCAATCTCTTCATTGGAGTTATATTGGGTTATATTTCACCTAAAGCTTTCCCTAAGGATTGTTGCTATTTATGGTGCTCATAAATGACCCAAGTTCTTCATTCATCCTCCTGGGGAAATAAGTTTCTCGTCTCCTTGTTCATATCAATCCAATCTATTGTTTTCGTTAGTGGTAGAATTTCACCTCAAGATTTTGAGATGTTTTCCATAAGCCCACAATAAGCTTACTCTTTTCGTTGTTGGTTTTCCAACAACTCCGTACGACCAAAGATGCTTTTTCAAGCTCATTTGAGGTAGAAGATGTTGTTTTCTCCTCCGTTGTTTTGATTCCATTCTTACATTTGTTTCGGAGGCATTGTGATGTTGCTCTCTTCGACCCATCATCTTATTTTGTCAAGATCATGTTCAATTCCTTCCATTTATAGTCGAAGTGCTGTACAAATTATATCATTCTTATTCCTTCTCTATCTTGTTTTAACCGGAGTGTTGTGTCTATCATTCCTCTTCTAACCGGAGTCTCATCCAAGTGCTTTCATTTTGCCAAGTTCATATTATTACCTTCCGTTTCCAACCGGAGTGTTGTCGTAATTGATCTATATCGTTCCTTGTACATCTCGTTTCAACCGGAGTGCTTGCATGTACTTCTTATCCATTGCAACCCTTCTCTTATGTCTTTCAACCTACAAGGTTCTAGTAAGGTTCCTTGTTCCTCTTTTCTAACGAAGTGTTTTCAACTTTGTTCATATTCGTTGTATTCTTTCTTTCAATTTGTTCAACCTCTCAAGGTTTGTGGTTTCACTCGTTTGTCCAAGAAGCAACTTAGTTTAACTCTTCTCTTCCTCTTCCGTTTCTCTCCGGTGCCATCCTAGATCTCGGGACGAGATCCTCTTGTATTGGTGGAGTGTTGTAATGCCCCAAGACCATTGCGCCAGGTGTCTTCCAGTTAGTCACCATCATTGCCATGTCTTTTGCTTGCGTGTTGCATCTTGCCATGTCATCATGTGCATTGCATCATCATGTTTTCAAAACTTGCATCCGTCTGGGTTCCCCCAGTTCCGTCCGTTGTCCGTTCTGAGCCCAGACACACTTGCACACACCCACGACACCTCCGAAATATTATTTTATAAGTGGCTGGAAAATGTTATCGGAATGGGTTGAAAGGTGGCAAGCGGTCTTGTTATGTTGTCAGTAGGCCGCCTGCCAAGTTTCATCGCATTCGGAGTTCGTTCGATAGCCCAACCATTAAACATATGGCCGCAATATAGCCGGTCTAACGTCAGACGTTTTCGGTCTCCGAAAACTGCTGTCGGGCCTCCCCTTCTCTTCTCTCTTCTCAGTCCAACCACACACTTGACCTCGTTTGCCTAACCCCTCTTTGCTCAATGCATCGACCCCTCGCCCGTGTCCGAAACTTCCCCGAACCTGAACCGTACTTCCGTTACCGTTGGGTCCGGATCGTCCCCAAACATATATAAAACATCTCTGTTTTCTTAATTGGACTCCCTAAGCTATTTATTCGCGACCGTCCGATTCCGATCAGAGGGACCGAGTAGCCCCTAAGCTAACCAACCTACCTATATAAATAGTCTAACCCTAGATTTTAGGCAGTCTGTCCCATCCATCCCATCGCCACCGCCATAATCTTCTTCCTCCTCGTTTTCCCCACCTAGCCAACCACCATCCATCTTAGATCCACCCCCTCCAACCGCTGCTTTCAACCACCTCCTGTGATTCCCGTGCCACCAAAATCCCCAGCAAACCGCAGCCGCGCCTCCCGCTCCCCTCCTCGATCCAGCTGCCGTCCAAGCCTTCCCCTTCCTCAAACTGCTGCCTCCTCCCTGTTCGGTCCGGAGGAGAGGAGCTCCTCCATGCCCCACCTCACACCGGCCACCCTAGCAGCAGCAGCAGTCCGGAGCGCCGCCCTCCACCGACACTCCAGCCGGCGCTCGATCCAGTCTGAGATCGAGGCCACAGCCTCGCTGCGCTCAAGCCTCCTAGACTCTTCCCGTGCGAGTCGTCACCACTAGGCCGTTGCTCCCCTGCCTCGCTAGCCTCCCACATCGCCAGCCACCTCTCCGAGCAGAGCCGCTGGACCAGCAGGTCCCCATCTCGGGTCCCTTCCTTCCCACCTGCTCCGTTTGTCTCCCCCTTCCTTATTTTTCTCAACTCCCTCTCTTTGTTCGTCGATAGGACCCGCAGCACCATCCATGGCCGCCGCCCAGAGTCGTTGCCGCCGCACCTCCAACCGGATCTGGATGCCTCATCATCTTCTGCTTCCTTCTGCCTTCCCTCGTCGCTCCATCGTTCCCCGGCCTCGCAGGAGCCGAGCTACCGCTGCTGCCAAGGCTCCTGTGCAGCACCGCGGCCTCCTGCCCATCGCGAGACATGCAAGTGCTCACGCTTCACGCCCGGTTCCATGCCCTCCGTCCTTCGCCGCCGCGCCGGAGATCCTTGACGCCGCTGCTCTTCTCTGCTTCTTCTCGAGCAGAGGAGCGCGCTCGCAAACCTCTGCTTCGCCTGCTCGATCCGGCCAAGCGAGCGCCTTGCCCGCGTTGACCCCGTCGTCACCTGCGCCTCACCCAGCTGACTGGGTCACAGCCTCGTCAAGGCCCAGCCACATGCCACGCCGGACTGCTGCTTCGTCCTCCACCAAACGGGCCAAGCCCATGGTGAGCATAAAGATCTAGTGCCCCTGTGTGCACTGTTGGGCCAGCAGATTCGGCCCGATTCATGTTTTTTCCCACGGAACGATTTTAGCTATTATTCTAGGATTTACCTGTTTTGCAGAAAACCCCCTAATCTTCATGCATTTAATAACTCACAAACCATGCATCATATGTAAAAACTTTATATCTGTAACTTGTTTAGAATTTCATATAGTTTCATTATCTACATCTTTCATCCATGCTAAAAATGTTTAAAATGTTGTTTGATTAAATTTGCTCATATGCCATGTTAAAATGATTTATTTCATAACTTAATAACCGTAGCTCCAAATTTAATAAACTTTATACATAAATGGGGTAGACAAATGCATAGTTTAACATGGTGTACTTACTTTGCATGTTTAACAACTCTAAAATTATGTTTAGGGAAGAGCACTAGCTAATTCATAATATGCATATGAGGATTTTCCAAAATTGTTGTTGTTTCCAGCCTCATTTAAACTTGTTTAAATGTGTAGTTTTCATATGCTTCACCTCTTGCCATGTTTAACAACATTTAATATTGTTGGGTACATAACCGAGAGAGAACTAAATAATTGAATGTGGTGTTTCGGCAATATGCAACTCGTTGCATATTGAGCTCCATTTAATTTGTAGTATTGTTTGTTGCACTTTGCCATGCCATGACTCTTTAAACTGGACATGCATCATACTTGATTGTGCATCATGCCATGCTTATGCTTGTGTGTTTACCATGTTTCTTGCGTCTTTCTGGTTTGCTTCACTCGTTAGCTTCGGTTTCATTTCGAAGATGTGAGGGTTCGTTCGACTACGTCCGTTTGCCTTCTTCTTGAACAACTTTTCCTAGCAAACTATTGTTTGGCTATGTTACCGCTTTTGCTCAGCCCCTCTTATAGCGTTGCTAGTTGTAGTGCCTTGCAGGTTGTTCCATGTTGGAACATGGATATGTTGGGATATCACAATATCTCTTATTTTAATTAATGCATCTATATACTTGGTAAAAGGGTGGAAGGCTCGGCCTTATGCCTGGTGTTTTGTTCCACTCTTGCCGCCCTAGTTTCCATCATGCCGGTGTTATGTTCCTTGATTTTGCGTTCCTAATGCGGTTGGGGTTATGGGGCCCCCTTGAAAGTTCACTTTGAGTAAAACTCCTCTAGCAAGGCCCAACCTTGGTTTTACATTTGCCTAACAACCTAAGCCTTTTCCCTTGGGTTCCGCAGACTCAAGGGTCTTCTTTATTTTAACCCCCCGGGCCAGTGCTCCTCTGAGTGTTTGTCCAACCTAGAGTCCTTTGCAGCGCCACCTCGGGGAAACTCGAGGGCTAGTTTTAGTTGCACGGAGTGGTCAACCAGTGTGCCCTGAGAACGAGATATGTGCAGCTCCTATCGAGATTTGTCGGTACATTCAAGCGGTCTTGCTGGTCTTGTTTTAGCTTTGTCAAAATGTCTTGTAACCGGGATTCCGAGTCTAATCGGGTTGTTCCGGGAGAAGGAATATCCTTCATTGATCGTGAGAGCTTATGATGGGCTAAGTTGGGACACCCCTGCAGGGTATAAACTTTCGAGAGCCGTGCCTGCGGTTATGTGGTAGATGGGAATTTGTTAATATCTGGTTGTAGAGAACTTGACACATGACTTAAATTAAATGAATAAACCGCGTGTGTAGCCGTGATGGTCTCTTTTCGGCGGAGTCCGGGAAGTGAACACGGTTTGGGTTATGATTGAACGTAAGTAGTTTCAGGATCACTTCTTGATCACTTCTAGCTTCACGACCGTTGCGCAACTTCTCATCTTACTCTTACTTGCGTATGTTAGCCACCATATTTGCTTAGCGCTTGATGCAGCTCCACCTCATTACCTTATCCTACCCATAAGCATAAATAGTCTTGATCTCACGGGTGTGAGATTACTGAGTCCTCGTGACTCACGGATACTTCCAAATAGTTGCATGTGCCGATGATACCAGTGCAGGTGATGCTACCGAACTCAAGTGGGAGTTCGACATGGACCATGGTCGTTACTATGTTTCATTTCCTGATGATCAGTAGTGGAGCCCAGTTGGGACGATTAGGGATCTAGCATTTGGGGTTGTCTTCTTTTATTTTGGTTCCGTAGTCGGACCTTGATTGTACTCTAGATGATGTATGCTTAACTTTTTATTTGTGTGAAGTGGCGATTGTAAGCCAACTCTTTATCCCTTTCTTATTCAGTACATGGGATTGTGCGAGGATTACCCCTCTTGTGACAAAACCACCATGCAGTTATGCCTCTAGGTCATGCCTCGACACGTGGGAGATATAGCCGCATCATGGGCATTACACGACTAATTAGTTTGATCCACCTCATAGCCAAGCTTTTTGTGAAGGCTCTCTCTCTCCTACTCGCCTCGCATCTCACTACTATTTTTTCCACCAACCAAAGCGCGCTCATCGCTAGCAGAAGCATTCATGATAACTTCCTACTCGTGCAACAAATGGCACGCCTTATCCATTACCTTAAAGCTAATAGGATGCTTCTGAGGCTTGACATCCCTGCGCCTTCGACTCGGTATCCTGGTTTTTCCTCCTCGAGATACTTCGACTGTTGGGGAACTGTCACACCCCGAGACCGATGTGCCAGGTGTCGTCCAGTTATTCGCTGTTGTTGCCTCGTCATTTGCTTGCGTGTCATGCATTTCATATCTTTACATCATGTGCATTGCATCATGTCATAAATCTTTTGCATCTCAACTAAATAATTTGTGTGGATCTTCGATCCATTTAAATCAAGGGAAGAGTGACTTCTCTTTATAACTTTATCCTCCTAATATTTAGGGAGTTATTATAAATATTCCATTAATTTGGAATCATCGTAACACACGTGCAAAATAATTCCCATGTCTATTCCTCTTCGATTTTGACCTTCAAACCTTGCCAATATCTCTCATCTCTTTTCTCGAGGCTCCTAAAACCTCAACATTTTTGGATACCTCTAATTCCTAGCCCGTGTTCAAACCATTTGAATTAAATTCAAATTATTTTGAATTAAATCCTTGTGATCATGCCTCTCCTATTTTTCTTGGAACCAGTGCATTTTTGCGAGTCGGGGAACATTATTTGCGTGCGCTAATTCTTTCCCTATCCCTCTCTTTCTTTTCGTCTCTCCAATTCTTTTCTGTTAAAGGAAATATGAGGGAGAGAGAGAGAGAAGAGAGATAGCACATGCCGGCCCAACCTCCAGCGCAGGCCCATCTGCCCCTCCAAGGCCCAGCCATCCCACCTACACCTAACACTAGCCCACACCCTCTGGACGATCCTCTCCCCCCCCTTCGTTTCTTGCTTGCGCCGCCAGGAGAGGATCGCTCGCACCCGACTCCCTCTCCCTCTCCATTCGCTCGATCTCCCCACCTCTCGCTCCCGTGTCCGAACCACCTGTGCCTCCCTCTCTCTCGCTCACGTCGAGCCCCTCCACTCCTTCTTCCAGCAAGGCCCCGCACCACTCGTCCCAATTTTGGCCGGAGCTCACCGGAGCCACAACACCGGCCGTCACCGGACCTCCTCCTCGGCTCCACCGCCGCCAAGCGCCGCCTCCAGCAGCCTCCTCCCCTCGCGTTCCTGCCTTGCCCCGCCATGGACGCTGCAAGACCTCGCCGCTGCCTCCCCGTCTCCGGCCATGGAGCCCGCGCCGGCGACCCGACCTGCCAGTGTCGCCGCCCTCCTTCATCGCGGCCTCGCCTCCCTCTTCCTCCGTTCGGGCCAACGCCGCCGCCACCGGATCAGGCTGCGCTTCGCCGGGTCCTCCCCTGCCGCCGGACCGGCCCTGCAGGAGCTTCTTGTCCCTCGCCGTCCGATGCTGTTCCGCCCTGCCGCCTCTTGCCGAGCTACCTGTCACCTGCGTTGTCTACGTGCTGCTTCCCTGTTGCCTTTTTGTTGTCATTGTCAAGGCCACTGAATCCAGGGATGCAAGACCGCCTCCGTGGAATTTCGCCAAGTACACCACCGACAAGACCAAACAGATGCTCGAACGAGTACCGAACGAAACACCAAGACCTACGAGAACGACTTCGTGGACCGATGAGTACCATGACGACCGTTGTTCACCAAGTACACCTTCAGATGGCCAAGTTCCTCTTCAAATGTACGACTACACGGTGTTGCGCCAAGTACCATGATGTCCGGAGCCCTCGGACCGTCAAGTTTCACTACCGCCGACTAGCATGACTACCGTCGCAAAAACGAGACCGTCAAGGCCCGACCGACAAGTACCCCGACGACCCTGAACATCTACGATTGTGTATGACTACTGCCGCCGTGGTTTTTGACAAGACGTCATGAGCCTCTACTTCCACTACCGCTCCGATGATCGCCGATGAATGATAGGACGACTACTTCGACTACCGTTGCGTGATCCACTACTTCCCTCGAAGACCCATGAACGACTACTTCCACTACGAACTCGTTCCGCCCGAAACGCATGCTTCGAAGGTATAACCCCGAGACGACCGCCCGTGGACCGAATGCTTGCGATGTATGAGTTGAACCGTGTGTTGCTCCGTGTCCGAGTTGTTCTTTGCGAGTTCCTCGTTGCCATGCCGTCCACCCGTGGGAACCCGGCAACCGGGATCACCCCATCATCTTGCATGACACACTCACTCCCACTTCCTTTTGCACCGGTATCCCTGTGAGCTACCGGAACCGATATGTTGTCATGGCATCATTTTCGGATTCATCCCCGTGGCACCCTTTCTTTCCACCACGATGACAAAATGCCCAATATATTATAACATGCCAACATTTTCATAAATTCTGCATAAAACTTGCTCATGTCATTCGCATCATGATAATAACATCGAAAATGTTTAAAATTGTTGTTGCACCAAATTGCTAAATGCATATCGGGATTTACCGGATTCGTTATTTGTTATATCCGGCCCCATTTAAATTGTTTAGAGGGTGTAGTTTTGTTATGCCTCATCTCTTGCCATGTTTAACAACATTTAATATTGTTGGGTACCTAAACGAGAGAGAACTAAATAATTGATGTGGTGTTCCGTCAATATGCAACTCGTTGCATATTGAGCTCCACTTAATTTGTAGGATTGCTTGTGCACTTTGACATGTCATGCTTCATTAAACCGGACATGCATCATACTTGTTTGCGCATCGTGCCATGCTTATGTGATGTTTGTTCACTATGTTGTTTGCTTCTTTCTGGTGTTGCTTCTTCGGGTTAGTTCCGATAACGTCGTGTTGTGCGGATCTGTTCGACTATGTCCATTTGTCTTCTTCATGGACTCGTTCTTCTTCCTTGCGGGATCTCAGGCAAGATGACCATACCCTCGAAATCACTTCTATCTTTGCTTGCTAGTTGCTCGCTCTTTTGCTATGCCTATGCTGTGATACCTACCACTTGCTTATCATGCCTCCCATATTGTTGAACCAAGCCTCTAACCCACCTAGTCCTAGCAAACCGTTGATTGGCTATGTTACTGCTTTGCTCAACCCCTCTTATAGCATTGTTAGTTGCAGGTGAAGATGAAGTTTGTTCCTTGTTGGAACATGGAGATGTTGTTCCTTGTTGGAACATGTTTACTTGTTGGGATATCACAATATCTCTTATTTAATTAATGCATCTATATACTTGGTAAAGGGTGGAAGGCTCGGCCTCTCGCCTAGTGTTTTGTTCCACTCTTGCTGCCCTAGTTTCCGTCATATCGGTGTTATGTTCCCGGATTTTGCGTTGCTTACGCGGTTGGGTGATAATGGGAACCCCTTGATAGTTCGCCTTGAATAAAACTCCTCCAGCAATGCCCAATATTGGTTTTACCATTTGCCACCTAGCCTTTTTCCCTTGGGTTTCGCGGACTCAAGGGTCATCTTTATTTTAACCCCCCCGGGCCAGTGCTCCTCTGAGTGTTGGTCCAACCGAGCGATGTCCGGGGCTACCAGGGGCAACTCTAGGCTGGCCTACCCGACGTCTTGCTCATCCGGTGTGCCCTGGGAACGAGATATGTGCAGCTCCTATCAGGATTTGTCAGCACATCTGGGTGGTGTTGCTGGATTTGTTTTAACTTGTCGAAATGTCTTGTAGAACCGGGATACCGAGTCTGATCGGAATGTCTCGGGAGAAGGTATATCCTTCATTGACCGTGAGAGCTTGTCATGGGCTAAGTTGGGACTCCCCTGCAGGGATTTGAACTTTCAAAAGCCGTGCCCGTGGTTATGGGCAGATGGGAATTTGTTAACGTCCGGTTGTAGAAAACCTGAAGTTGACCTTAATTAAAATACATCTACCACATGTGTAACCGTGATGGTCTCTTTCCGGCGGAGTCCGGGAAGTGAACACGGTGTTGGAGTTATGTTTGACGTAGGTTGTTCTAGGATCACTTCTTGATCATAGATTCTCGACCGTGCTTTTGCCTTCTCTTCTCGCTCTCATTTGCGTTGTTAGCCACCAAATATGCTAGTCGCTTGCTGCAGCTCCACCTCATACCTTTACCTTACCCATAAGCTTAAATAGTCTTGATCGCGAGGGTGTGAGATTGCTGAGTCCCCGTGACTCACAGATAGTTCCAAAACCAGCTTGCAGGTGCCGATGAGTCCGTGCAGATGATGCAACCAAGCTCAGGAGGAGCTCGATGAAGATCTTGTCCTTTGTGTTGTTCCATTTCCAGTTGATCAGTAGTGGAGCCCAGTCGGGACGATCGGGGATCTGTGTAGCATTTGGGGTAGTCTTCTTTTATTTTGGTTCCGTAGTCGGACCTTGAGTGTATTTGGTTGATGTAATGCTTTAATCATGTAATTTTGTGAAGTGGCGATTGTAAGCCAACTATGTATCTTTTTCCCTTATGTATTACATGGGTTGTGTGAAGATTACCTCACTTGCGACATTGCTTTCAATGCGGTTATGCCTCTAAGTCATGCTTCGACACGTGGGAGATATAGCCGCATCGAGGGCGTTACAAGTTGGTGTCAGAGCCTTCCCCGACCTTAGGAGCCCCCACTGCTTGATCGTTTTTAGCAGCCGTTGTTGAGTCTAGAAAAATGTTTTGAGTCATGTAGGAATTATATATCGGAGAGTTTATAAATTCTTTTTACTCCCCAGTCCCTTCATCGCTCTGGTAAGGGATCCTGACGTAGAGTTTTGACTCTTCTCTTCTCAAATTTCACTAATTTTTTTTAGGATCAGGCGTGTATCTTGGAATCGTTCCGATCGATTTGTGACGAGAACATTGTTCTTGGTGCCTCCTGTCATTTAGGGGTTGTGGCAGTGTCCCGGGGAGTTGAGCTCCGAGGTGTTGTCGTCACAAATTTATGGTTGCAGTTCTGGAATACCTGAGTTTAGTTTCGCCGACATCGAAAATCTCTTTTATGCAGTTGTTGGTGAGATAACCTCGACGCCACCCAGTACTGGGGCGGGAGTTTGGGAGTATTGCCATAACTTGTATAACGGATGCTTTTCGAAGGCTGAGGTAGATGGTTTCCGAAGTTTTTCTCGGTTTTGTGTTGAAGGATGGATACAGCTGGATGTAGGATTTGCTAGATTTGGGTGAGATATTATGCTTCCCCTGTATCACCAACACCTGATTGCATAACTGGAAAGGTTAGGGAGTTTCATAAGTGGGAATTCAAGTAGCTCTTAGGATATCTTTTCAACAGATGCATGATATGAAATTGGGGTTTGACGTCTAGTGGTCTGGCTATTCACGGTTGGTTTTACAGTGGTCTCGTTGTGTCTTAAAGAGTCCTTGGCTATGCTGACTCGGGGACGCTTCGTATGTCATGTGCACTGCCTTGTACATGATGGTGCTGTACGATCGAGCCCGTGTAGGCCCCACCACGAAAACTTCGGACGAAATCTCATATGGTTGTTCCGGCTTATTCTGCAAGCCAATTCTTGTTTTGTTTTGAGTGTGGTATTCGAGTTGCTTCGAAGTCAAATGTTGATTCCATACCTTCTCTAAATGGTGTTCTCATGTTCTTACGTGAATACAAATCCTTTGTGATCATTGAGATTGTCATCTAAATTTCTTCTCTACCGGCAAGTGGATCCACTCATTTTCAACATCCGCAAGATTCAATCTCAGCTTTCTCAACGGTGTTCTTTTCATCCGTTCTATGTCGTCTTTGTTTTCCCACCCACCCACCCTTTTTCTTCAAGGACTAAGATTTCCCAATCAAGTATCATTTTATTGATGGAAGTCTCTCCATTCTTTTCCTTCATGTTCTTACCCGGCGATTCTCATGAAGATTCTAACGGAGCTTCAAGTTCATCATTATTCGTTCTTTTTCTTCTTCGGTGGAACCAAGTCTAGCTTTGTTGACCATATATTTTTCCTTGTTTCAAATGTTTCTCCATACCGGTGCACCTCATAATAATTCATTTCTCGCTATTCTATTGTTCCAGAGAGCTAAAGATATCTCGAAGACTCATGTTTCCACTCTGCATTCGTTCAAGATCTTTCGAGGATGTTCTCTCATTCAAGTCTTTTAATTCAACCGGTGCAATCTATCTTCCAAGCGACCTTTTCAACGGTGTTTCTTTCAGTGGGCCCTAACCCACAGGTCTTTTTCCAGGATCTTACCCGACTCTTCTCATTTTTCCCGGAGTATTCTCCAAGTTTGACATAAGAATGACTCATCATCAGTCATATGTATTTCTCCAAGATCTTTCAAATTCTTTTCGTCGCTAGTTCAACTTTTCTATTCTTCTTATTCTGGAGTATCTCAATGATTCATGGTGTTGTTTCTCGTCATCATTCTCGGATTTTAAGACCGAAGAAGAGTTTTCCTCCATACCTTGCTCCAT
The DNA here is from genome assembly GCF_018294505.1 of Triticum aestivum. Classification (NCBI taxonomy): domain Eukaryota; kingdom Viridiplantae; phylum Streptophyta; class Magnoliopsida; order Poales; family Poaceae; genus Triticum; species Triticum aestivum. Next base: position 479,036,618 of record NC_057803.1, read on the forward strand.
TTCTCTTCAAGATTCGTGATTCTAGCTTGTTGCCATCCTCTCGTAATTGTTTTCGATGTGAGAATTCTTTTCACCCATCCGGAGCATTTCATGAGTTGTTTTTTCCATTTCTTTTCCCCGAAGGCCATCTTTTCAAATATTATTCATTTCTCAGCCTTCGACTCGGTATCTTGGTTTTTCCTCCTCGAGATACTTCGACTGTTGGGGAACTGTCACACCCCGAGATCGATGTGCCAGGTGTCGTCCAGTTATTCGCTGTTGTTGCCTCGTCATTTGCTTGCGTGTCATGCATTTCATATCTTTACATCATGTGCATTGCATCATGTCATAAATCTTTTGCATCTCAACTAAATAATTTGTGTGGATCTTCGATCCATTTAAATCAAGGGAAGAGTGACTTCTCTTTATAACTTTATCCTCCTAATATTTAGGGAGTTATTATAAATATTCCATTAATTTGGAATCATCGTAACACACGTGCAAAATAATTCCCATGTCTATTCCTCTTCGATTTTGACCTTCAAACCTTGCCAATATCTCTCATCTCTTTTCTCGAGGCTCCTAAAACCTCAACATTTTTGGATACCTCTAGTTCCTAGCCCGTGTTCAAACCATTTGAATTAAATTCAAATTATTTTGAATTAAATCCTTGTGATCATGCCTCTCCTATTTTTCTTGGAACCAGTGCATTTTTGCGAGTCCGGGAACATTATTTGCGTGCGCTAATTCTTTCCCTATCCCTCTCTTTCTTTTCGTCTCTCCAATTCTTTTCTGTTAAAGGAAATATGAGGGAGAGAGAGAGAAGAGAGATAGCACAGGCCGGCCCAACCTCCAGCGCAGGCCCATTTGCCCCTCCAAGGCCCAGCCATCCCACCTACACCTAACCCTAGCCCACACCCTCTGGACGATCCTCTCTCCCCCCTTCGTTTCCTGCTTGCGCCTCCAGGAGAGGATCGCTCGCACCCGACTCCCTCTCCCTCTCCATTCGCTCGATCTCCCCACCTCTCACTCCCGTGTCCGAACCACCTGCGCCTCCCTCTCTCTCACTCACGCCGAGCCCCTCCACTCCTTCTTCCAGCAAGGCCCCGCACCACTCGTCCCAGTTTTGGCCGGAGCTCGCCGGAGCCACAACACCGGCCGTCACCGGACCTCCTCCTCGGCTCCACCGCCGACAAGCGCCGCCTCTAGCAGCCTCCTCCCATCACGTTCCTGCCTTGCCCCGCCATGGACGCCGCAAGACCTCGCCGCTGCCTCCCCATCTCCGGCCATGGCGCCCGCGCCGGCGACCCAACCTGCCATTGCCGCCGCCCTCCTTCATCGCGCCCTCGCCTCCCTCTTCCTCCGTTCGGGCCAACGCCGCCGCCACCGGATCAGGCCGCGCTTCGCCGGGTCCTCCCCTGCCGCCGGACCGGCCCTGCAGGAGCTTCTTGTCCCTCGCCGTCCGATGCTGCTCCGCCCTGCCGCCTCTTGCCGAGCTACCTGTCACCTGCGTCGTCTACGTGCTGCTTCCCTGCTGCCTTTTTGTTGTCAATGCCAAGGCCACTAAATCCAGGGATGCAAGACCGCCTCCGTGGAATTTCGCCAAGTACACCACCGACAAGACCAAACGGATGCTCGAACGAGTACCGAACGAAACGCCAAGACCTACGAGAACGACTTGGTGGACCGACAAGTACCACAATGACCGTTGTTCGCCAAGTACACCTTCGGATGGACAAGTTCCTCTTCAAATGTACGACTACATGGTGTTGCGCCAAGTACCACGATGCCCGGAGCCCTCCGACTGTCAAGTTTCACTACCGCCGACTAGCATGACTACCGTCGCAAAAACGAGACCGTCAAGGCCCGACCGACAAGTACCCCGACGACCCTGAACATCTACGATTGTGTACGACTACCCCCGCCGTGGTTTTCGACAAGACGTCATGAGCCTCAACTTCCACTACCGCTCCGATGATCGCCGATGAACGATAGGACGACTACTTCGACTACCGTCGCGTGATCCACTACTTCCCTCGAAGACCCATGAACGACTACTTCCACTACGAACTCGTTCCGCCCGAAACGCATGCTTCGAAGGTATAACCCCGAGACGACCGCCCATGGACCGAATGCTTGCGATGTATGAGTTGAACCGTGTGTTGCTCCGTGTCCGAGTTGTTTTTTGTGAGTTCCTTGTTGCCATGCCGTCCACCCGTGGGAACCCGGCAACCGGGATCACCCCATCATTTTGCATGACACACTCACTCCCACTTCCTTTTGCACCGGTATCCCTGTGAGCTATCGGAACTGATATGTTGTCATGGCATCATTTTCGGATTCATCCCCGTGGCACCCTTTCTTTCCACCACGATGACAAAATGCCCAATATATTATAACATGCCAACGTTTTCATAAATTCTGCATAAAACTTGCTCATGTCATTCGCATAATGATAATAACATCGAAAATCTTTAAAATTGTCGTTGCACCAAATTGCTAAATGCATATGGGGATTTACCGGATTCGTTATTTGTTATATCCGGCCCCATTTAAATTGTTTAGATGGTGTAGTTTTGTTATGCCTCATCTCTTGCCATGTTTAACAACATTTAATATTGTTGGGTACCTAAACGAGAGAGAACTAAATAATTGATGTGGTGTTCCGTCAATATGCAACTCGTTGCATATTGAGCTCCACTTATTTTGTAGGATTGCTTGTGCACTTTGACATGTCATGCTTCATTAAACCGGACATGCATCATACTTGTTTGCGCATCGTGCCATGCTTATGTGATGTTTGTTCACTATGTTGTTTGCTTCTTTCCGGTGTTGCTTCTTCGGGTTAGTTCCGATAACGTCGTGTTGTGCGGATCTGTTCGACTACGTCCATTTGTCTTCTTCCTGGACTCGTTCTTCTTCCTTGCGGGATCTCAGGCAAGATGACCATACCCTCGAAATCACTTCTATCTTTGCTTGCTAGTTGCTCGCTCTTTTGCTATGCCTATGCTGCGATACCTACCACTTGCTTATCATGCGTCCCATATTGTTGAACCAAGCCTCTAACCCACCTGGTCCTAGCAAACCGTTGATTGGCTATGTTACCGCTTTGCTCAACCCCTCTTATAGCATTGTTAGTTGCAGGTGAAGATGAAGTTTGTTCCTTGTTGGAACATGGAGATGTTGTTCCTTGTTGGAACATGTTTACTTGTTGGGATATCACAATATCTCTTATTTAATTAATGCATCTGTATACTTGGTAAATGGTGGAAGGCTCGGCCTCTCGCCTAGTGTTTTGTTCCACTCTTGCCGCCCTAGTTTCCGTCATATCGGTGTTATGTTCCCGGATTTTGCGTTGCTTACGCGGTTGGGTGATAATGGGAACCCCTTGACAGTTCGCCTTGAATAAAACTCCTCCAGCAATGCCTAACATTGGTTTTACCATTTGCCACCTAGCCTTTTTCCCTTGGGTTTCGCGGACTCAAGGGTCATCTTTATTTTAACCCCCCGGGCCAGTGCTCCTCTGAGTGTTGGTCCAACCGAGCGATGTCCGGGGCTACCAGGGGCAACTCTGGGCTGGCCTACCCGACGTCTTGCTCATCCGGTGTGCCCTGAGAACAAGATATGTGCAGCTCCTATCGGGATTTGTCGGCACATCTGGGTGGTGTTGCTGGATTTGTTTTAACTTGTCGAAATGTCTTGTAGAACCGGGATACCGAGTCTGATTGGAATGTCTCGGGAGAAGGTATATCCTTCATTGACCGTGAGAGCTTGTCATGGGCTAAGTTGGGACTCCCCTGCAGGGATTTGAACTTTCAAAAGCCGTGCCCGTGGTTATGGGCAGATGGGAATTTGTTAATGTCCGGTTGTAGAAAACCTGAAGTTGACCTTAATTAAAATACATCTATCGCGTGTGTAACCGTGATGGTCTCTTTCCGGCGGAGTCCGGGAAGTGAACATGGTGTTGGAGTTATGTTTGACGTAGATTGTTCTAGGATCACTTCGTGATAATAGATTCTCGACCGTGCTTTTGCCTTCTCTTCTCGCTCTCATTTGCGTTGTTAGCCACCAAATATGCTAGTCGCTTGCTGCAGCTCCACCTCATACCCTTACCTTACCCATAAGCTTAAATAGTCTTGATTGCGAGGGTGTGAGATTGCTGAGTCCCCGTGACTCACAGATAGTTCCAAAACCAGCTTGCAGGTGCCGATGAGTCCGTGCAGATGACGCAACCGAGCTCAGGAGGATCTCGATGAAGATCTTGTCCTTTGTGTTGTTCCGTTTCCAGTTGATCAGTAGTGGAGCCCAGTCGGGACGATCGGGGATCTGTGTAGCATTTGGGGTAGTCTTCTTTTATTTTGGTTCCGTAGTCAGACCTTGAGTGTATTTGGTTGATGTAATGCTTTAATCATGTAACTGTGTGAAGTGGCGATTGTAAGCCAACTATGTATCTCTTTCCCTTATGTATTACATGGGTTGTGTGAAGATTACCTCACTTGCGACATTGCTTTCAATGCGGTTATGCCTCTAAGTCGTGCTTCGACATGTGGGAGATATAGCCGCATCGAGGGCGTTACAGGAACGTAGCATGCAATTTCAAAAAAAATTCATACGATCACGCAAGATCTACCTATGAGATGCATAGTAATGATATGGGAGAGTGTGTCCACATACCCTCATAGACCGAAAGCGGAAGCGTTAGGTTAATGCGGTTGATGTAGTCGAACGTCTTCACGATCCAACCGATCTAGTACCGAACGTACGACACCTCCGAGTTCAGCACACATTCAACTCGATGACATCCCTCGAACTCTTGATCTAGTAGAGGATCGAGGGAGAGTTTCGTTAGCAGGCGGCGTGGTGACGGTGATGGTGATGTGATCCGCGCAGGGCTTCGCCTAAGCACTACGGCGCTATGACCGGAGGAGTAAACTATGGAGGGGGGCACCGCACACGGCTAAGAGAATAACTATTGTGCTATGGGTGCCCCCGCCCCCCTATATAAAGGAGGAGGGGAGGAGGCTGGCCACAAGGGGCGCACCATAGGGGGGCAAACCGACTAGGACTCCCAATCCTAGTCGGCCCCCTTTCCTTTCTATCGGAGGGGAAAAGGGAAGGAGAGGGAGAGGGAGAGGGAAATAGGAAAGGGGGCCGCCCCCTCCCCCTTGTCCAATTCAGACTCCCTTAGGGGGGCACCCCTTGCGGGCTCCCCTCTCTCTCCCCTATGGCCCATGAAGGCCAATTACTTCCCCGGGAGGTTCCGGTAACCCCTCGGTTCTTCGATAAATATCCGAAACATCCCGAAACCATTCCGGTGTCTGAATACCTTCGTCCAATATATCAATCTTTACCTCTCGACCATTTAGAGACTCCTCGTCATGTCTGTGATCTCATACGGGACTCCAAACAATCTTCGGTCACCAAGACACATAACTCATAATACAAATCGCCATCGAACGTTAAGTGTGTGAACCCTAGGGGTTCGAGAACTATGTAGACATGACCGAGACACATCTCCGATCAATAACCAACAGTGAAACCTGGATGCTCATATTGGTTCCTACATATTCTACGAAGATCTTTATTGGTCAAACCGCAATGACAACATATGTCATTCCCTTTGTCATCCGTATGTTACTTGCCAGAGATTCGATCGTCGGTATCATCATACCTAGTTCAATCTCGTTACCAGCAAGTCTCTTTACTCGTTTCGTAATGCATCGTCCCGCAACTACCTCATTAGTAACATTGCTTGCAAGGCTTATAGTGATGTGCATTACCGAGAGGGCCTAGAGATACCTCTCTAATACTCGAAGTGACAAATCCTTCGGAGACACCTGTAGAGCATCTTTATAATCACCCAGTTATGTTGTGACGTTTGATAGCATACAAGGTGTTCCTCCGATATTCGAGAGTTTCATAATCTCATAGTCAGAGGAATATGTATAAGTCATGAAGAAAGCAATGGCAATTAAACTTAACGATCATTATGCTAAGCTAAGGATGGGTATTGTCCATCAGATCATTCTCCTAATGATGTGATCCCGTTCATAAAATGACAACACATGTCTCTGGGCAGGAAACTTAACCATCTTTGATTAACGAGCTAGTGAAGTAGAGGCATACTAGGGACACTATGTTTTGTCTATGTATTCACACATGTATCATGTTTTCGGTTAATACAATTCTAGCATGAATAATAAACATTTACGATGATATAAGGAAATATAAATAACAACTTTATTATTGCCTCTAGGGTATATTTCCTTCAGTCTCCCACTTGCACTAGAGTCAATAATCTAGATTACATTGTAATGATTCTAACACCCATGGAGTCTTGCTGCTGGTCATGTTTTGCTCGTGGAAGAGGCTTAGTCAATGGGTATGCAACATTCAGATTCGTATGTATTTTGCAAATCTCTATGTCTCCCTCCTTGACTTGATCACAGATGGAGTTGAAGCGTCTCTTGATGTGTTTGGTTCTCTTGTGAAATCTTGATTCCTTCGCTAAGGCAATTGCTCTAGTATTGTCACAGAAAAATTTCATTGGACCCGATGCACTAGGTATTACACCTAGATTGGATATGAACTCCTTCATCCAGACTCCTTCATTTGCTGCTTCCGAAGCAGCTATGTACTCCGCTTCACAGGTAGGTCCGCCACGACGCTCTGCTTGGAACTGCACCAACTGACAGCTCCACCATTCAATATAAAATACGTATCTGGTTTGTGACTTAGAGTCATCCGGATCAGGGTCAAAGCTAGCATCAGCGTAACCATTTACGACAAGCTCTTGGTCACCTCATAAAAGAGAAACATATCCTTAGTCCTTTTCAGGTATTTCAGGATGTTCTTGACCGATGTCCAGTGATCCACTCCTGGATTACTTTGGTACCTCCCTGCTAAACTTATAGCAAGGCACACACCAGTTCTAGTACACAGCATTGCATACATGATAGATCCTACGGCTGAGGCATTGAGAATGACTTTCATTTTCTCTCTATCTTCTGCAGTGGTCGGGCATTGAGTCTGACTCAACTTCACACCTTGTAACACAGGCAAGAACCCTTTCTTTTACTGATCCATTTTGAACTTCTTCAAAACTTTATCAAGGTATGTGCTTTGTGGAAGTCCAATTAAGCGTCTTGATCTATCTCTATAGAAAGCAGTGGGAGGACGCCGCGCGGAGGAAGGAGGAGGCCCAGATGGAGGAGGACAGGCAAAGGAGGCGGACAAGAACATGGATGAGTATGAGGTACGATCGTTCATGCGCTTGCTCGTTCCTTTTGCTATGAGTTCAGTTTTCCCTTTCCTTTCTGCTCCTATCTGAATTGGCAAAATGAGGATCATCAGCATTACTTTCTGTTCATCAGCGTGTTTTGACCGATCATCAGTGTTTAGGCAGGTTTAGATCTCTGAAAAAATTGATGTTTGCTATCACTATAATGGTAAAAGTAGAATAGTTGATCACAATTCTGTTGCATTACAATTTAAAACCCCAATCCCTTGCCATATTTTAGTTTCTACTGAAGAAATGCCTAAAAAATGCCCACCTCTACTTATGGATGATGCAGAGCGTGTTCATTCTTTGTATGGAATTTCAGCTAGTGTTCGATCTTGATGAAGTGACCGTTCTAAGGATAAATCACCACCCCGATCTCTATATCTAGTCAGGTGAGAGTGGTTCTGGCCTCGATTGGATGAGGATGGCGCCTGGGGTCTCTGGCGATTCGGACGATGCGGCCCCTCAGCCTCCGGCGCGCCTCGCGGTCGATCCCGCCAGTCCGCCTCTCCGCTGCCGGCCACCGCCTCCTTGCCGCCCGCCCCCTCGTCGGAGGATGCGCCTCCACCGCCGGCCAGTCCCGAGCCATCCCGCTTCCGCTGGTCCAACCTCGTGGAGGACAAGGTGGCCTCGCCTGCCGGTGACTGCCCTGGCTCGCCCCCCTCCCATCACTACAAAAAATACACTTCCGTGATGATACGTTTTTGTCACAGTAGGTCGCGTTTTCTGTCATGCATGTACATCCATGACAAATTTATGACAGAATCAAGATAGTCATACCTGTGCTGTCGTAGAAGTGTGCCATGACATTACCAAACTTATCATCACGGAAGAGTCCACTTCCATGACGATAAATCGTGCGTCACAGAAGTGCTTTCGTCAAGGGTGACCGACATGTGGCATCCACCGTAACGGAACGCCCTTAAGATATCGGGTCGGGTTTTGGATCCGATAACCCGTTAACAACCCCGACCAATGGGGATTTTCCACGTGTAAAATCATCATTGGCTGGAGGAAACACATGTCGACTCATCGTTGGGACAGATGTCAACCACTCATTGGATGGAAGGCGCCTATGATACGTCTACACATGGCACGGGCCCAACAGAGGCCCATTCCTATGAAAAGGCCGGCCCGTTTGACTTGGTTAAAAGCTGGCGGGCCGGCCCATGGAAAGCCTGTTAATGGCCTGTTCGAATATAGCCCATTTACAGCCCGCTAACCCAAGGCCCGTTACGCCCTATCCGAATTAGGCCTAGTAGCGTCATCTGGGACATCCAATATGATTCCAGCCCATTTTCACTTCTGGCCCATGTATGGCTGATGACGTCTTTTGGCCCATATGAGGCCCTATGTAACTCTTGGCCTACTAACGGCCCGTGGTGAAACTGGCCCGTAATGAACCGTGTATCACTTTACACCCATTAATGGCCCGTGGTGAAACTGGCCCGTAATGAACAGTGTATCACTTTATACCCATTAACGACCCGTTATTGCGTTGGGCCGTTTCCAGCCCATGTTATCTTTCGGCCTTCTGAGAGCCCATTTATTCTTGGGCTCATTTCCAGCATTCGTTTACTTACGGCCCGTTACTGTCATTTTCTGCTTGTGGGCCAAATTCAGCCCGTGGTTATAGTCGGCCCGTTTGTGGTCCGTTAATACGTTGGGCCGATTTCATAGCGTCATCAAATACGGACTATTAACGATGGCCTGTTATGGTCGGCCCATGAACGGATGATTCCAACTCTAGCCCGTTTACGGCCATAATGCGGTCTGTTTGGCCCATGTTTGGCCAATCGATTATACGACCTGTATAAGGCCCATTGATAATACGGCCCACAGAAGGCACATTGTTTCTACGGCCCGTAGAAGGCCCATTGTTTCGACGACCCATAGAAGGCCCATTGTTTCTATGGCCAGTAGGAGGCCTAGTGTCACTACAGTAAATATTAGCCCATGGTTATTGTGGCCTAGTTTTAAAAAATAGGTTATTGCAGCAACTAGCTAACCGCGGAAAAAGAACTGCAATGACTACAAGCAAAGAAATAAACAAGACAACAAGGAAATAAACAAGCAAGCAACTAACGCTAGGCTATCACAGCTATTACACATATTACATCCACTGGGCATCAAAGTTTGCCACCAGTGCAAATATAGGGAACAAAGCAGCATATCATATACACTGGTTGTCAAAGTTGGCGACCAGCACAAATAAACGCCGCAGCAAAACAAATCCAGAATTGAAACCACTTCAGAAGATCTCAAGAAACAATATCCTGGGTACCCATAATGCTGGCAAGATGCTTAGCAAGCTTATTAACTTTCTCTTGTTTGGCGCTTAAATCCTCCAGCGCTTGCTGTTGCACCAGAAAATATGCATCTGAATTTTGCAGGGACTTCCTCAGTCCTTCAGCTTCCTGTCGCAGCACATCTGATCGATGTCTTTCAACTTGAAGTTGAGACTCAAGAAGACGAACTAATTCAGGCAGCGAGTTTGAAGAGCTTGTGCCAGTAGTAGTGTCCAGTAACTCGAACACTACATCAAGACAGGACTTTTGGGTTCCCTCACTGTCGTCAAGATAGTTTTTATCAGCTTTCTTGGAGACCAACAGGGATGTCTCACTATCTTGAACCTTATCTGCATTACTTCCTTTACCATTGGATAACGCGGTACTGTTCTCCAATATTTTGTCCGCATTCTAAAAGAGAAACAAGTAGACACATCACATGTTTGCCATGTTGTATATGAAACTCATTTTGGTAAATGAGTTCAGTAGTAAAGTGGACAGGATAACAGCATGAAACAAACATATATCTATGTACCATGGTCAATTTATGGCCTATATCATTCTAGTTTTTGTTGCCAAATCAAGATATAGACACAGTTCAAATAATATTTGTTCAAGACAAAGTAGAATAGACAGAATATAAGTGTGGGTAACTATAGAGCAATAACAACACTTGTAATGTGCATGACATGAGAACATAACTGTTTATTCAATTGAAACTGAAATCAACATAGAGCAGGTTACAATAGCAAACTAGTTAAAGAAACAGGTTTAAAACATACCTGTTGCGCCATTGGAGTTTCAATTCCATCCTTCAAATTTGAAAATAGTTGGTATGAGTAAATACAGTCATGCAAGAGGAAAGGAGTATGAACCATAGCTACAGAACCTGACCTGAGAACAAATCTTCTTCTCCTTTAAGCGTTGAGTTGGGATTCGGAGTGGTGGTCCTCGTGCTTTGGGCACTGCAGTTCCCTTACTAACTGCTCGTGTTTGGGTGCTCTGTGGTAGAGATGGTGCTGTGTCAACTGGAACTGGGTTACTATCTACCGGGGTTGGGGTTAGAAGGGGTGTAGCTGGTTCTCTGTCCAACTGGGTAGGGGTACAATCTGCGAGAGTCTGGGTTATGTGTGGTGGATCTAGTCCTTGGGCAAGTACAACCGTGGTTCTATCTGCATCAATTGGTAGCACTATCTTTTCTGAAGACCGTGTTGTTACTCCCTTAGATACCGCCATCACGCTCTCCAATTCAAATGGCTGATAAACAAGAAAAGTAATTGAAAGTATAGACATTGTATGATAGACAGGTGCAATGGATAGTGGGGAATAAAAGAGGGCATGCAATAATTCATATTTATGTTGTCTAACCAAACAGGATAGCATGACACAATTTCACATATATGATGGCTAACTAAACAGGATAGCATGACACAATTTCACATTATGATGGCTAACTAAAAAACATGGAAATACATAGTTCAAAATATGAGACTATGTAAATAGGATGACATGACATAACTATATAATGTGTTTATTAAATAGGTTGGCATGCCATAATTCACATACATTCACGGATAGAATGCCATAATTCAAAATATGATGACCGTAAACACTAAATAGGATGAGATGATATAACTATATGATGTCTTTATTAAATGGGTTGCCATGCCATAATTCAGATAGATGATGTGTATGTACTATGTAAACATGATGGCATGATATAATTCAAATATATGATTTGTATAGTAAGCAAGTAAGCAGATGGCAATCCATATATGATGTAAAAACTAAGCAATGCAAGACAACATGCATGACATGGGTAATATAACCCTGCCAAGTTTGAGCACAGACCTCAGGGGGAAAATAGGACTGGTCATCAGTCTCTGAATCCTCCTCTGAGGAGCTCTCTGTAACCAGCAAGATGTCTGCTTCAGCAGGTAGCATTGTCCGCTCTGAATACCTTGTTTTCACTCCAGATACTTCCATCACCGCTTCAAATGGCTGATGCACAGGAAGAGTAGTTGAATATACAAACGTTGTCGACAAATGGAACACGTAATACAAAAAATGATAGCATGATATAATTCACATATATGATGATTGGCTAAACAACATGGCAGTGCATAATTCACATATATAATGCCTTTGCAACAAGATAGCATTGTATAATTCACATATATAATGTCTTGCAACAAGATGGCAATGCATAATTCACATATATGGTAATTAGACACTGAACAGGTGGCATTCACACAAAGCATGTCTAAACTAATCAAATGACATAGCAACGCGAGACACCATACGCACGATATGAGCAACATAACCCTGCCAAGTTAGAGCATACACCTGGGGGGTGGGGGGTGGGGGGAATAGGACTGGCCATCTGTCTCTGAATCCTCCTCTAAGGAGCTATCCGTAACCAGCAAGATATGCGCTTCGTCAGATATCATAGTCTGCTCTGAAGACCTTGTTTTCACTCCAGAATTTGCCATCACCGTGTCAAATGGCTGATGCAGACGAAGAGCAGTTGAATGTAATAACATTATTGACAAATGTAATATGTAACGAAAAAAAGGATGGCCTGATATAATTTACATATAAGATGACTGGCTAAGCAGGATGGCATTGCAAAATTCACATATATGATGCCTAGCTAAACAAGATGGCGTTTCATAATTCACATAAACGATGAATAAACTAAACAGATGGCATTCACACAAAGGATGTCTAAACTAAGCAGATGACATATTTGATGTATAAAGTAAGCAATGCAAGACACCATATGCATGATATAACCAACATCAGCATGCCAAGTTAGAGAGAAGACCTCAGGGGGTAAATAGGAGTTGTCTTCTCCTTCTAAATCCCCCTCAGAAAAGATATCTTCCTCTCGATTACAATCCGAAATGCGTGGAGGGGGGCTGCCTTTGCGCCTACCATGGAGCGACGTCTGCATGAAATTTTATTGCCACGCAAGGCTCGTCTCTTTTGCTCTACATGTTCAGTTCCATTGTTTACAATAACTGTCATGCATAGGAATAAACCATAGTGAGATTATGTAAGGAGTGCATGCAGAAATCCAGAGTGATGGTAGCAACCTATGGATAGACCCAAAACCAATAATAGCAGGCAGATAATGGCTTCAGTTAAAAATACAGATAATGGCTTCTTTACTGTTTGTTTCCCACCCAACATGAAACTCATAGTAGACACCGGAGATTAACCAGATAGTAGATAGATACTATTGATAGCGGCCCCGATATGTACCCCACAACCATTTAAAAACTCAAGTTTGACCATTAGTTTGGAGCTGACTTAGAGTCTAATCGGTGAACAGGATGATAAAGTAGCATGTAATATTAAGCGGTGCATAACGTAAGCAGACACGAAAGAGTGCGACCTCTCTTGCGGACCCGTGTAGGCCTCGAGGTCATCTGCTCGGTTGATGATGGTAGTGCAGTTTTCATGGCTGCCAGCGGCGGGGAAGAAGATCTGAGGCGGCGAAAGACAGTCTGGAGGCCGGATCCCTGCTGTGCTGGACCCTTTTGTCATTGGAGCAGCTAAGCTGGGGTGGACGACGGCGCAGCAGGAGCGGGACAAACCACACAAGGTTTTCTTTGACAACTATCTATAAGAGAAGTAATTCTGTAAGGGCTCGTTTGAATTGGAGGATTCCAACAATGCAGCGATAGGAAATAGACAAGAATAGGATAGGAATGCATGTGCAAAATAGAGAATTTAAAAACACAGGATTTCTGCCAATCTGGGTGTTTGATTCACAACAATTGGATGATCACATGATGCAAAGAAGCATGGTGAGATTAAGTCAAACCACAAGAAAATGTATGGTTATAATGCTATTATGCTACTATCTCTTAGTCTTGTGCTTCATGAATAGGAATTTGAAAAGGAGGACAAGTGAAAATTAAAATTCCTACATTTTTTCTTTCAAGGAGACACTAAAGGAACAAATCCGTAAAAAAGAGATGCAACAAGTGTACAACCTCTTTGGCGAAGCCATGTCGATCTCAGCGTGATTGGGTTGGCCAGTGAGGATGCTCCGGCTGACTTGGCTGACGGAGGAGGGGAAGAAGATCTTAGGCGTCTGGAGATGGTGCCCGAGGTACTGCTCCGCTGTGATGGAGGGTTTCGTCGTTGGAGCAGCTCCGGTGAGTTGTACGATGCCGAGGCTGAAGCAGGACAAGAGAGACAACGAACAACGTTAACCTCAGTGGAATTCTAATAGCATCTCCAATACACGACATAAAATACATAAACACAAAGTGCTAGATGTAAAATACATCAGCCGCTCATCTCTGAACTTAACTGTCGAATGTGAATTTAACTGTCGAAACTGAACTTAACTGTCGAAACTGAATTTCGCTGTCAAAACTGAATTTTGCTGTCGAAACTGAACGCACTAGTAAGGTGAGGCTACACGTCGGTCGACTGACTTTTTCATCTCTGGTCAGTCGATTTTGCAGCCGTTGGATACGAAATCAAGGGCCTGCGGTTCATCTTCAACCTCCACCCCCTGAGACGGCCAAACAGCAGCCCCCCGCCGCCCGCGGCAGGCGGTGCGCCGCCCTGCCCGCCCCGAAAACACTCCCCACCGTTGGTCCGCCGCCGCCCCGGCCATCCCTCTAGCCCCCCCCCGTGCCGAGCTTTTTCTCCGGCGATCCCCACGCCACCGCCCCGCCAATGCCCCGCCACCGTCGGCGACCACCGCCCCCATCCTGAACCCTAAGATAGATAGTGGGGTACCACTCCGGCAAGCCCCCTCCCCACTGCGGCTGGTTCTTCCTTCACCCCGGCGGCATCAGAGTGAAGTGTAGCTAAATCGGAGCAGCATCGCAAGCAAGAGCAAGAGCGAGAGCAGCAGCGCGAGCAAGAGCAATAGCAAGAGCCGACCAGGCAGGGGACCGAGAGCAAGAGCAGAGTAGCAGCGCGAGCGAGAGCTAAAGCAGCAGTAGGTCCTACTGATGTGGACGTCGATGCCGAGGGAGCGGCGCCATGGAGGAAGTGGCCGGCGACGCCGCCGTGGATGGAGCCACGCCGTGTTGGCTCGGGACTGAGCGCCGGCAGCACCGTGAGATCGAATCAAGAAGAGAATGTGGCGATTAGTGTACAACCTCTTTGGTGGCGCCGATTAGGCCGCAGCTTCATCCGAGGAGAACAGTGATGATGATGCTCTTCCGGTGGTGCAGGTGAAGACGACGGTGTGGGAATGGAGGTGGCGCGAAAGACGAGGGGAACATCGGGGCAACTCCTTGGAGGTGGAGGATGGGGTGGCTGAACCGGCGGGATGATGAGATCGACGACGGATCCTCATCCGATACGATGGATGAGGGACGTCGAGGTGTTGCTGTGGACGACGTCGTCGGGGAAGAGCCTCCGGCTAGGTGGCAGATGGAGCAGGGTGTGGGGTTTCGTCGCGGGTTTTCGCGGCCTTGATGTACGAATGGGTGGGCGGATGGGATGGTAGTGGGGAACCATGGCTTAGAGACGCGCTTGTCCGAAATGCGGGGTAAGTTACGAAAGTACCCCCTCCGATTTGAGGCGGTTCTTTCGGTTCAGGGGTACCACGGGCATTTCACGTGTCGGGATTTCATAGGAGGTGGGATTTTTGGCGCGTTTTGTAATTTCGGAATAGCAAGGCGCGGGTTGAGATGGAGGGAGTTGTCGGAGCACAACGAGACAAAGATATATCTTAAATATTTCAGGCTAACAAGGCGCGGGTTGAAATTTCCGGACAAGCCTAATGTGTACTGTACCAAATCAATGCGCCCTACAAATGTCATTCAAAACTTTGAATTCATGTTATGTTCAATTAAAATATTTCGTTACGTGTATAATGCATGCAACCTACTACTCAAATGAACGTTTTAGTGCATTCCAAACGTATATACTACCACTTCAATATGAACAAAATTTAAATTCGTTTCTCTATTTGAATAAGATCTACAGTAATGATTGTTGTGAAGTCAAAGCATTTGCATTCGTTTCTCTATTTTAATAAGATCTACAATCATCATTATTGTCAAGTTAAACCATCGTTTGTGTATTATCTTCACAGCACACCACATGATTAGTCTCGAGTTACATATGAACTATGTGTACTATATGAACTCGAACTAGATTTTTTGAATCCACTTTATTTTGATTTCAAATCACATTACATTTCTAGCTCTAGCTAGATCTTCATAATCTAAACCATGTCTCATATGTATAATGTGTTTATCACATTATGTATGGTGTCCCACCCCTACGCCTACAAGTATTTAGATGTGAGTTGCAAACACCACACATTACCACAAATTCAAATAAAATGTGAGAATGTTCGATATATAGTATTGTTTAGATTGTTCAATGTTTAGTTGTAAGCTGCAAACGCCACACATTATCACAAATTCAAATAAAATGTGAGATTGTTTGATGTATAGTATGGTTTAGATTGTTCGACATTTAACTGTGACTTGCAAACGCCATGCATTATCACATTATGGTATAACATGTGCACAACACGTGTATCACCGCTATATTCATGCATGCAATGTTTAAAACACTATGATCTCCTATTCAAATATTTGAATCCGCTTTCATATCAAATTATGATCTTTGTTAGTCTCTTACACCCACACAATCCTCTAACCTTTGTAGCTACCACTAACTTTCTCTCGTGCATGCACACGCCCTCCTCGCCCTCCCCCTCCCTCGGCATTCTATCCACCAGGCACATTCATTTTTTTTCTTTAGGTCGTTCTCCCAGAGTCTCCACAACTCCTTTACGACACACACCGATCGATAAACCTCTCCAGCGATGTCTGCCTACAACATACAAACACACCTTCAATCTCCTCCTTTATGTGTCCTTGCCTCGTGTCTCTGATACGGTCAGACACACGTGTAAACTCTCGCCCCTCTTTTCATCGCTCTCACAACCACACACTCCTCCCCCTATCTAGCTAGTAGTTGGGCCTCTCGCACCACCTCCTAGCTCCATTCTCTCCGTCTATCCGTCTCGCTGGGCCTTATTTGCCTCTAACAAATGGATGTACACCGATCGATCTCTTGCTATACATATAGCTAGCTAGGTTCTTATAACTCATTTTTACCCACGTTAATCAATCTACCTCATTAGTTGTGTCTCTCCCTTCCTCCGACAAACAACAATTGATCTACCGATCTAGTTAGGTTTGCTAACCAAACACATGGTTCCCCTTCATCATCCATGGATGCGTCCCGACAGATCTATCACGCACAGGCACACACAGAAACACGTCCCCACTCTTATTGATAACATTGCAGTTCCACCCTCAGTTTGTCTAGTAGGCCTCTCCCACCATCTTCGAGAAGCAACTCCATCACCCATCCAGCACTCTACCCCTCTCCCTCCCTCTCCCTCCCTCCCTCTATCTCTCTCTCCTCTCTCTCTCTCTCCCATCATATTTCCCGTCCTTCAGTTATGTATGGATGTCGACCGATCTCCCTCAAGACATAGCTGGGTCTCTCCTTCTCAACACATATACGAGTCGTTCTACCTCTATAGTTAGGCCTCTGCCTACCCCTCCCACCACCCCCCCACACACTGATACATCGAGCGCTCTAGTCATGTCTCCCTGCCACACACAAACTTGACGTGTGCCCTCTAACGTTCCGGTAGGCCAGTCGCCCTATATCTTTGACTTGTACACACACACAATTTCGATGGCTCTCTTCATTGATCTCGCACCCACCCACTTGATCCTCTCTTCGACTCTATCAATAGCTATGACCCCTCCCTCTCTTCTCATGGATTGCCCGACCCTCTATGTATGATATGGATAGGCCTCCATTTCACACACATTGCATGCAAAATTTTGTTTGAGATGTCATCGACACATATTCCCACAAATAATTCACGAAATCAACCCCCACCCCACCCCCACCCCAAAACAAAAAACACTCACGAACGCGGTTTGTATCTCTCACACACACCCACGTAGGTGGGGGACGTGCACAAAGAGAAGAGGTGCATGCACGGCACACGTACTCCCGTCTCTTTCCCAACCACACCCGCGCGGGTACACGGTGGAGCTCATTTCTGTACGAAAAAGGCAGCCCACGTGGTAATTTGGCACATGTACTGGTTGTCCACTTGGTGGAGGGAGGATCGTCTACCACGGGTGAACAAACAAATTGCGACTTGACGTGTTATGTTAAAAAAGAGGCAAACCATGTGGGGCCTACCTTAGAGGCAAGGCTCTATACACTGGAGTACTTTTGATGTGTCCCGTCAACTCGCAGAACGAGGAGAAGCTTGCTTAGTACGCCGTCTCCCCCGCCCACGGGCGCGATGGCTCGCAGGATGAGGTGAAGCTTGCTTACCACGCCTTACGCCCGCTCAATCGCCCATGCGCGCGGTGGCTCGCAGGATGAGGAGAAAAATTTACTACTCCCTCCGTTTACTCCTCGTCCCTACTACCTTGGTTATAGAGATTATATCATATTATTTGGAATATATATGTCCTTTAGTAGATTTCAATATGAGCTACTAGTACATACTCCAAACACTGATGTATATAGCCGTATTTTAGAGTGTAGATTCACTCATTTTGCTCCATATGTTGCACTCTCCCTCGCCCCTCGACCCTCGCCCACGTGGTGGACGTGCAGCAATTCATTCGGTCTCATATAGCCAGAACGATATAAACTGCACTACCATTATTGCTCGACTTCCCGAAGAGGCGAAGAGCCAATCGCAAGGTTAATATTTTGGAGATGCCAAGCGCAAGGTTATAGGACAACGAGTAGTAGGTGCCGCGTCATTTATGAATAAAGTTTTTTTTTCTTCAGTGGCACGTACGCAATATGATAGGTTCATATGGAGAGAAAAGGAAACCGCTCCACTATATACATAGTCAGGACGGGCCAGCCTACACGGTTGCTTGCTGGGGTTGCTCTCTTCACACTCTCTCGCACAAAATGACTATGGCCACATCTCTAACATCCCGGCGGATCACGTCCACTAGGGGAAGGGGTGGATGTTTAGTGTAGATGCGGTGGCCGTCGCCGACGGCGAAAACCCAGTGTCGGCACGTCCCGATCAGGGGTCCCCGCCGTTCTCTCTCACAAAGCCGGTGAGGTTGCCTTCGTCCCTTGCTCACTGCCGCGACTTGGGCAGTTGCCGCCTCCCGCCGCCCTCCTCAAGGTTGAGCTACGTCCCTCAGGTACAACTCCCTTTACAGCCGGCTTGCACCACTTCTCCAGCTACCCACACCACTCCCTATGGATATTTCTCTACTTCTTTGCCCCGCACATACCTCTACTGGCTTCTATGTACTGTATTTGTGATGAGTTTATGTCTCATCAACTAGTCCCAGTAATCTTATTCTAATCACGCTTGTTCAATTTCTTTGCCACAGGGATACTCATCTCGATTTTGGTGAAACTGCACAAAATGATCCGATGGTCAAAAGGTTGCAAACTTCATTTATTAGGAAGATCGAACGTTGCCAGCAAATTGAAGCCTGGTCAGGGTTCACGGTTCAAGGGCTAGGGACGGCATGGATCGTTTTTTTCTTTAGATGCCTCTGTTCCAAAATAAGTGTCAACTTTAGTAGTAGTACAACTTTGTACTAAAGTTTGCACAAAGTTGAGAAACTTATTTTGGAACGGAGGGAGTACATATTTGCTATGATCTGTCAATCATTGAGATGCAATAGCATGCATGTTAGTCTTCTTTGTATTTGATGAAATGTTGCAACGGGCAACCTTGGACGCAAGATACATGTAACAGAAGCTGGAAGCTTCATAGCATTGTACAAATTTATCTCGCTGATAAATTACAACACGTACTATACTAGTACTTCCTCCGTTCCTAAATATAAGTCTTTGTAGAGATTTCACCATGAACCACATGCAGATGTATATAGATGCATTTTAAGTGTAGATTCATTCATTTTGTTCCGTATGTAGTGGAATCTCTACAAAGACTTATATCTACTAGTAATAGCTAGCCCCCACTACTAGGAATTCTCTATCCTCTCCTTGAGCCACATCATCAAAATTGATGTAGCCGTTAGATGAAGTAAATCGGTCCATAATAGCCGTCTGATCTTGACGTTGAGAGGCTCTACACTAAGCCACATGCAAGCATGCAGAAATAGTGTGCAACATGCATGTGAGTGGGTTTTGAATCACATCAACATGTCTGCATGCAAGCATGCACCGGTAGCATGCATGTAAGTGAGCATTTAAGTCCCATTAACATGTCAAAAAGAAAAATATAATCCCATTATGCAGTAGGAGTTGGATGATCTTTTTTCCTTACGTGGGATGATCTAAATGATGATGGGAATTTATTTAGTTTGGCTACCACATTTGTCATGCGGTTATAGAGTTTTTTATTGTTCTATGAAATCAATAATTTTGCGCAGAGAGATATACCGCTGTTCCGCGCCAATGCGCGGGGACTCATCTAGTAATATTTAGGAACGGAGGGAGTACTATGTAAAGAGTTAGGTGTCTCACGGTGATAGTGTGAGGTGGGCCATGTAATCACTGAGCCTGCGTGTTTTCACTGCTCTTGCACACCTCCGCTGTTAGAATGGAGAAAATTGTAATCTAGTAGTAGTATACCTCCTTTTGCCGAAAGCGTGGGACATCCAGCAGTCCTACCACCTTAGTAATAAAGACCAATGAGCCATCAAATCACATAGACCCAGCAGTAAGTTGGACGGACGAAGCAACCATCACTCTTGTGCCAGTGAGAGGTCGCGCCCGCTCTGCCCGGGCATGAATGCGGCACCGATTCTTTGGAGCGGCGCTGACCGTTTCAGGCGGGAAGCGCGTGCGGGCGATGGAGGGGCTTTGGGTGGGCCAGGCTGGTCAGGAGCGGGTGTGGCAGCTGTCCGCATGTCCCTACCGGACACGCCCAGAAATGAGAGGATGCACCGACTCTCGCGGCTAAAATCGTACACTACACAACATCTCTCTATAGGAATAGGTCGATCTGTCGCTCTCTCTAACACACACACATGGTGTTAAACACACACACACACACACACACACACACACACCTTGGTCCCGTTGCACCTTCTAACGTGACTTATTACACCTAGACGGAGGGAGTAGTAAGTATACGAGATACAGTGGCACACTGACTGTAACGCCCTCGATGCGGCTATATCTCCTACGTGTCGAAGCACGACTTGGAGGCATAACCGCATTGAAAGCAATGTCGCAAGTAAGGTAATCTTCACAACAACCCATGTAAATAGATAAAAGGGGTAAAGGTACATAGTTGGCTTACACTCGCCACATCACACAAATACATGAATAACATTACAATCATCCAATACACTCATGGTCCGACTACAGTACCAAAATAAAAGATCAACCCCCACATGCGACACGGTCCCCGATCGCCCCAGGTGGGCACCACTACTGATCATCTGGGAAAGACACATAGTAACGGCGAGAGTCTTCATCGAACTCCCACTTGAGCTCAAGCGCATCATCTGGAACGGTATCATCGGTCCCTGCATCTGGTTTGGAAGTAATCTGTGAGTCACGGGGACTCAGCAATCTCGCACCCTCGCGATCAAGACTATTTAAGCTTATAGGTAAGGCAAGGTAATATGTGGAGCTGCAACAAGCGACTAGCATATATGGTGGCTAACTTGTTCGCAAAAGAGAGCGAGAAGAGAAGGCAAAAGCACGGTCGAACAACTATGATCAAGAAGTGATCATAGAACAACCTACGTCAAGCATTACTCCAACACCGTGTTCACTTCCCGGACTCTGCCGAGAAGAGACCATCACGGTAACACACGCGGTTGATTCATTTTAATTAAGTTAAGTTTCATGTTATCTACAACCGGACATTGACAAATTCCCATCTGCCCATAACCGCGGGCACGGCTTTCGAAAGTTCAAATCCCTACAGGGGAGTCCCAACTTAGCCCATCACAAGCTCTCACGGTCAATGAAGGATATTCCTTCTCCCGAGACATTCCGATCAGACTCGGCATCCTGGTTTTACAAGACATCCTCGACAATGGTAAAACAAGTCCAGCAACACCGCCCGAATGTGCCGACAAATCCCGATAGGAGATGCACATATCTCGTTCTCAGGGCACACTCAGATAGGTCAAGCTACAAGTAAAACCAACCCTCGAGTTTCCCCGAGGTGGCCCCGCAGGCTACCCAGTTCGGACCAACACTCAGAGGAGCACTGGCCCAGGGGGGTTTAACTAAAGATGACCCTTGGGCTCCGGAAACCCAAGGGAAAAAGAGGCTAGGTGGAAAATGGTAAAACCAAGGTTGGGCATTGCTGGAGGAGTTTTATTCAAGGCGAACTGTCAAGGGGTTCCCATTATAACCCAACCGCGTAAGGAATGCAAAATCCGGGAACATAACACCGATATGACGAAAACTAGGGCGGCAAGAGCGGAACAAAACACTAGGCAAAAGGCCAAGCCTTCCACCCTTTACCAAGTATATAGATGCATTATTATAACAAGATAATATGGTGATATCCCAACAATAAACAATGTTCCAACAAGGAACGATCTCCAATCTTCACCTGCAACTAGCAACACTATAAGAGGGGCTGAGCAAAGCGGTAACATAGCCAATCAACGGTTTGCTAGGACATGGTGGGTTAGAGGTTTGTCATGACAATTTGGGAGGCATGATAAGAAAGTGGTAGGCATCGTAGCATAGGCATAGCAAAAGAGCGAGCATCTAGCAAGCAAAGATAGAAGTGATTTCGAGGGTATGATCATCTTGCCTGCAAAGTTGTCAGAGTTGACTTGATCCTCGTAAGCGAACTCAACGAGCTCCTCGTTAGCGAACTCGTCTCCCGGCTCTACCCAAAAAAGACAAACAAGCAAAAGGAACACAATCAACCACGTGCAATGCTCAAACAACATGATGCAAACATGGTATGCTATGCGGGATGCGATATGTGATGCATATGCAAGATTTGACAAGGAATGATTGAACCTGGCCTCAACATGGAAATCCAAGAGTGCCACTGGAAAGGTGAGGTGATTTCGGTTGAAATCGATATAAAGATCACCGGAATCGGATGCACGGTTTGGAAATGGCAAGCAAAACAAATATGGCACCAGTCTACGATAATCAGCAAGTAGCCATCTAAAAGCATCAAGATAATTATGCTACAGCACTCAAACATGACAAAAAAATACATGGAAGGGATCCACTCATGATTCTTGACAAAAGATGAAAACTGAGCTACGGCCAATTCATCCATTAACAGGTTCAAACAAGCATGGCAAAAGTGCAAATGATAACAGGTTTCAGACTTAGTGAAATTAACACAAGTCTGGAATTAAACATCAGGTAGCACACTATAGAGCATGAAAACTACATGCTACAGGAACTTAACATGGCAAAGCACATGAAGCTACTCAAAGCACTTAACAAAAGTCCCTTAGTGACCTTGAGCCAAAAGGGATCAGAAAATACAATTGCAAGCATGTGAACATGGCAAAAACATAATCAGATTACAGACTTGGTGAAAAACTGGAGCATGCAAATCAGTTAGCGAGTAGGCATGTTCACGAGCTCGATGCACTCACTACAGAGCATGGCATGACAAACTAAGCATACACCCATCAAGAATACATGGCATAGAAGCTAGACATGGCAAGAACAACAACATAGCATGCACGGATCAATAGCATCATCCTCGGCAAAATTGCTAACAAGTCAACAATCTGCCAGGATTCACGAAATAGCAAAAGTAGAGCTCGATTGACTCAAGCTAGGGTTCTCCATAAATGCAAACAAAGACATGGATGGATAGAGCACCACAAGGTTAACAAATCATCCTTACTGATCATCCCCAAAAGAGGCACGGATCATTAGGAAACAACATGAACATATGGCATAACGACAAAAATAGGGCAAAGACTTTGCAAGCTTGTGCTAGTCATCACACATATCACAAAAATACATGGTAAGCACCTCTATAAAGATGGAATGACATATAACAAAACACATGTAGAGCTTAGGAGCATATCATGCACACATTAATCATGGCAAAAATGACAAATATCTATTTGATGAAACAGATCAGGCAATTTTATCATATAGCCCTCTTCCAATAGCATTTTGGGCATCAAGATGAGCTCAAATTAAAATGATGCACTGAGATTAAATGATGTACTCATTGAGGCGAACATTTTGATATGCTACACGCGCAAATCGGAGCTACGGATGCGGAGATACGACATGATGAAAATCGCAAAAAAACTAGTGTCTCTGGGGATAAAAGTCAACCCTCGCGAAAACTAGATCTGGATCTGGGGACACGCTTCCCAAGGTTGGCCGGAGTAGCTTGCTGGAGTTGCGGGATGAGGTGGCCGGAGCGGGAGGACGACGTGGCACCGGCGAGGATGGACGGGGAGGCCGGGTCGACGGAGGGCACCGCCAGAGCTCGGCGGCGCGGGTCGGCGAGGAGAGGCGTCAGGCACTGGCGGGGAGGAGGCC